>NW_020201740.1:3854-5056 GCF_001531365.2 Cynara cardunculus var. scolymus
AGCCTAAGGCAATTTTATGAGTTTAGTTTCATCTTCTCTTTTATTTTGGTTTCTGAATCTGTATCAGCTTACTATTTCTCTTGTTTGTAAACACTAAATCTTTCACATCTACGGCAGTTTCTACTCATTTCTCGCTCTTAAAATCTTCAACAGCTGCTCAGTCAATGTTCTTGACCTGCTGTTTCTTGAAGTTAATGTGCTTCACTGTAAAAATCTACTCTCCTAGTTTAATTTCTAAAAGTGTTTGTCTCTGTTTTAGCTCTAATGCTGAAATCTTACTCATCTTGCGGTTTTCGGATAGATTCATTGTCTTAAGACTGATTGCACTGTTTTGTCATGTAATCCACACACTTTTCTRTCCCTTTAAGGATGATTCTGCTACTTCTGTGTGGAGTAGCAGTTCTGCTCTTCAAAGTCTGTGTTGGGTCGTAAGCAGGTTAAAGTTGCACATCGTGCAATCAGTGGTGCTGAAGAGTCACGGTGAATCAAATGAGAACCAAGAGATGAAAATGAAGACCACAGAGCTACGATCAGAGGGGAGTTTGAAGTTGCAATCCTGAGCTATCTAATTAAGAGCAAGTGGGTGTGCCGTCATCTCCCTCCGTCTAAACACACTAAAGCTTCTGCCAAGGAAGAAAAGGAGAAAAGATCAGAAGAATTCATGAAGATACTTGCTTCATAAAACTTTGAGGGGAGATTGTTAGCTTTATTCTGAAGCTAATGATAACCTTGAAAAAGTTTTATTAAGCAATCGGGGCCTAGAAGATGAACTGAAGAAGTTTCTGCGCCAAAACGTCTAAAGTCTAGAAGACTAGCCTCTGTGCTAAAGAGTCACGGAGACCAGAGCCGCTTTCAAAGACTACAGAGCTTCTGTGGTAACCAGAGCCTCTGCAAGGCTCTGTGAGGACCAGAGTTCTTGGACTCTAAGTCCCTTGGACTAAAGCCCCTCTGTGCAGACCAGAGCTTCTGTGAGTGCTCACAGAGCTTCTGGTGATGCTAACAGAGCCTCTGTTCTATTTGACAAGAGACTCTCTGGCTGTGCCGTCCTCTGTTATCTTTTAGACGACTATCTTCAGATTCCTCATTCTGGATAAGGCTATTCCTGTTCTGGATAGCGTCCAACTTATCCAGGTTTTCGTGCGTTATTGCCTATAAATAGAGTGTTTCAGATAGAGAAACAGATATTCAAGAGCACCAAGAGA
>NW_020201740.1:5545-24140 GCF_001531365.2 Cynara cardunculus var. scolymus
AGCCTAAGGCAATTTTATGAGTTTAGTTTCATCTTCTCTTTTATTTTGGTTTCTGAATCTGTATCAGCTTACTATTTCTCTTGTTTGTAAACACTTAATCTTTCACGTCTATAAACCCGTCTTCCCCATCAGGTTCTTCTTTACGCAAACAAAACCTTCAAAAGAACCTAAGACAAACCTGCAAATGAACCTGCAACTCCTTCTCATTTCCAACAATGGCTTCCTCCGCATCTCATGAATCTCAAAACAACGACAGTCACATTTAGCCGACAGGTGCCGACAGCCGTTCTGTCGTTTTCCTGTCGATCAAACCCAACACCATGGTATCGACCTTCGTACAAGGCTCTTTGAAGACATGTTTGCCATCATGATCGAGTTCTTTCAGAACTGTATTCTCCAACCGACACTCACCCTTTCTGACAACGGGGTGCCATTGAAGTACGTTCAACAGTATTGGCAGACCTACGAGTTCTTTCTGGAGAACCGTGGGATCATGGGGGACATTGATGTCCCAAATGACATGGTTTGCTCGGTGAAGATTTCCCACACAAAAATCTCAAAGGTCCTGTTTATTCCCACTAGACAAGAGCTCAATATCGAACACTACACCGAGCCACCAACCAGTTCAGACATCCTCCATTTCATCAAGATGCTGGGTTACAACCGTGACCTTCGCAACGCATCGGATTTCAAGAGGCAATTCTTGCCTCCCATGTGGAATATGTTCTTCTCAATCCTCAACCGAGCCCTAACTTGCAAGCTCGGGAGCATGGATCAAGGGAACATAAACATCATGACCATCATGTATGGTCTCTTCTTCAACCTACCGCTAGACTACACACTTGTCATCTACAATGAAATTCAAGAAGCGGTCATCAAGAAGTTCAAACTCATGGCCGTAGGAAAGCTACTATCCTCTGTCCTCTTCCCGCATTTCCTTGCCTTATTCATAAGGGACACGTTGAGGAGACATGATCTGCCAAGCGAAGAACCGTTCACTCCACAATACCTAATGAACGGCCATCGACCAACCATCTCTAAGGATGGTTAAACAATAGAAAGGCCCGTCTCAAGGGCAATGCTCAGCGTCAACCCAGAGACGTCTGAGCGCTCTCTGTTGTCCCAAGAACCGAGGGCAGCTACCCCAGAGCAAATAGTGCCTTCCCCTGATGCAAGCGAGGGAACGCAAGAGTCGTCTTCATCGGATGATGGAGATGATGATGATGACACTCCTCACGCATCCCCTGGCCCAATAAACACAACTCTCCCATCCACCTCCCAAAGGGCAACCACATCTGCTACCCCTGGCGATCAAGGCCAAAGGGGAATTAAACAAGGACGGCCCAGTCCGATCCCAACCCAAACCAGCCATCCAGAGGCCACTCTTCAGGCCTCTAGATATGATTTTGCCGAGGAGCCACATCATCCATCGCCTCTCTCCCAACAGGGGGGCAATGAAGAAATAATAGCTACATCGCCTCATAGCTCGCCACAACCCACCACACAACCAGAAGCATGCGTTGCTTCTGACTTTGAAGCTCCCATAGATCGTTCAGAGCGATCTTGGATTCCTGCACCACCCCCTTCGATACTTGATCTAGCGAAGTTGTCACACATCTACCTCTCTTACTCGGCCTCTGAATCCGAAGAAGAAGTTGATGTCGAAACATCAAGAGATAGCTCCTCACTAGAGGGCTATCGAGGACATGATGGAAGTCCTTCATTGCCCACCTTCACACAAGGCAATGAGGGCGCCTCTGGAACTGAGGCACAACCTATAGCATCTGTTGCTATAGGGGTTACCCCCTTGGCTGATCTAGTCACAAAGGCAGAGTTCCAGGCCTTTGCTGACTCGACTCAGCGATCATTGGATGACCTTAAACTTACCTTAGCAAGGATTGTCGAATCCACCCCCTTCATTGATCTTACACCCATTCGACAATCCCTTGCCTCCCTTGAAGCCTATGAAAAAGATAAAACCACCCGCCTCCAAATGCTTCAACAAACCATCCAACAACAACACAACACCTCATCTACCCTCTCCACCATTTACAACCAAACCATGATGAACACCCTTGCCACCCTCACGGCCCAGGGAACTACGACCGATGAAGCAATTGCCTCCATCACCACCCAACTAAACACCATCAACAATACCCACACCACACTCCCAGCCACCATCCTCGCCCACATACCTCAACAAACACTACCTCCACCCCCCTGCCGCTCCATCATTCGATGAAGCCATCACCTCTATCACCACCCAAATAAAAAACATAAACACTACCCTTACCTCACTCCCAGCCAACATACTTGGCCAAATATCTCAACCGCCCCCTCCCCCACCCCCCTTTGCAGCTCCATCGTTCGATGAAGCCTTCACCTCGTTTGCTGCAGAGATGAAAAGTATGATCACTTCCATCACTATCCCACAACAAGCAACCACCTCAACATCCATCTCTCCTTCAACCTCAACACCCCAAACCACCCCATAAGTCTATCCCATAAGAGCCGACATGAGGGCTCTCTCCAAGGCACTTATCTCCTCATTCAACGAGATAAGTGCAAAGTTTGCGGCCAGAGTTGTAGAGCCAACCAATGCATTGAAGACATCTCTCCTCCAACAGCAAGACCGTACAAACTCTCTTCTTCGCATAATGGAACAATAGTGCAACAAAGAGCGCATGCATACGCTTGCCGAGCACATAAGGCTATGGAAGAAGAAGCGCAGCAGAGCCTTCTGCTCATCTAGCCGCCCGCTAAAGAAGCCAAGGCATGAGGATCCAGACCAAGATGATCATGGTCTAGGTCCTCATTAGGGGGAGAACCTGGTTGCTCAACCGATGGAAACTGCTGCACCACCACCACTACCTAACCAAAGCCAACCAACCTCAACATCCTAAGGAACCCAAGCAAGGGAACTAGAGGCTCAACCCTTTGAAGATGTACATAATGTACATGTTCCCATAGCTAGCACCCAAGAACCCATAACCCAAACCAATGAGTTTTCACCAATTGAGGTGAGTTCTTCATCCGATGAAAACCCACCTTCCCCTCATCCAGAAACTAACCAACCCTTTACTCCATCACCAACACCTCCTCACATAGAACCTTCCATCGTCCTACCCATTCAACAAGATCCCATAGAAAACCAGAAATCACCCAACCTACCTTACCTCAACAATCACCAACCGAGACAGAACCCATTGAACCAGAAAAAACCCAACCAGAGTCTATTGAACTAGAAATACCTCAACCAGAGCCAACCCAAACTTAACCATCACAACCAGATTCCATTCCATCACCTCAACCTTCAACCCATACACAACCCTTAACCCAAACACAACCCATCACCCAAAATCAACAACCCATCACCCAACCATCGCAGGTGCTAGCAGACATCCCTTCCTCATCAAGGCATCCTCATCAAGGCATCCTCCTCAAGGCGTAGTCGATGAGATTATGTGTCCCACTTTAAGATCAATCTTCAAGCAATCTTCATAACAATGGTAGATCTGAATATTTCTTTAAGAACATTCATAAGAGTTGAGAGATAATGTCAAACTTCACATTCTAGTCAAACCGTCTATTATACGTATCAGATTTTTACAAATGAAGCTCTCTTCTACAAATTACAAAGACAAATACCCTATTTATAGGGTCAAACTTCTAAACATGGTCAAAGTCAAACTCCTATAAGAAAAGTCAAACACGATGACTTTTACAATTATAAACAATATTTAACTTTCAAGACGAATACAATTTAATACTGATTTTCAGTCCTAACAATCTTCCCCTTTGTATTCAGACTTGAAAGAAAATTATGAGCTTTGAGTCCTATTTGAACTTTGAAACTTTAAGCACATTATATCATCTTCAAAAGAATTCTTCAACTTGAAATCTTCAAGCAATCAACTTGTTGAGAAATATCTTCTAGCATTCTCCCCCTCGAATGTAGAACGACAATGATCTTCTCTTTTGACAATGTAGAACAGTAATCATTAGAAACAATGTACAAGATTTGATCTTCAAAGAATATTCAGAATTAATCTTCAGTAAACTGTTGTAAAGATGATTTTCACATTCAACATCTCTCAGTCGTTGTAGCACATGAATAATCTTTCTGTAATTATCTCCAGTCGCACTTCTTTTGAGTCTTTTGCCATTATCGAATTTCTCCCCCTTGACCTTTGCATCAGATTCCCTTTAAAAAGTTCGGAAATGAATATTTCATTCATTATTACATACTCCCCCCTTATGATGAAATGAGAATCATTCCATCATACATAAGATGAATGAAATTTTCTGTGTAAGCCGTCAATTCAAGAAACTGTAAGTAGATCTTTTCAAATCCACTTGTTTAATCTTTTCAGATTAAGGGAATGAGAAGGTAACAACTAATTTCAATGAATGAAATTGTTTTCAATCTTATAAAAAGATTGGCCTGTGAGTATAACAAATATACTCAGTACAACGGATGTACTGTATATATGAGTCTTTTTAATGCTCATCTCACCAGGTCTTCCATTCAATCATTGATAGCTAAAAAATAGCATATCTATTAATGTTTTGGCAAATTAACATATAAAATGCTAAATTTGTGTGTAGTGTAGAAAGATAAAGCAACGTATGCTTCTATTTAGGCTCAAAAAGATAAATCGTGTGGACTACACAAATTTATCAGACTCAATATGTGATCAAAAAGACTTGAAGGGGGGACATATATCCTTCTGATTTCAATATCAACTTTCTCCGAATGAGAAACTGATAGATGATGAGCTGCGTGCCCCAAGTGTTATTGAAACACTTACCTGTTGAGAGATAAATGAGTTGGTGGGGTCGTGACAAGAATTGGCATGGGCTTTGCCTTTTTCAATATTAGTCTCCAAAAATCGAGAACTAATAGATTATGTGGTATGCCCGGATTATATAAGTTTGGAATAGGATTTTCATTTTCTTTTAATCCTCACATAACTCTCGTAAATTCTTTTAGCTCACAACAACTACCCCTCTCTTTTTCATTTTAGTCTCAGCACACAAACCCTTTTTAATTTAAAGCTCACTCAGATATGGTTGTCCTCATGGGTAGGTTTGTCGGTTCTGACATTCCATTGAGGTATTTCTGATAAGCACTCAGTCCCTCCTAAGATTTAGCGTTATGCACATTTGATCACAATGGTTGATGAAAATATTATTTCTTTAAAGCACAATGATCAGATAAAAAATTGATCAAAACAATTTGGCTTTAAGCACAATTAACGAAAGAATGGTGCGACAACAATTAGATTATTCGATATACGAGATAAATGAATGAAGATCTGTAAGAACAACTTTACAGATTCTGATATTAAAAAATTATCGAATGTATATGTATCAATGTAAAAAAATATCCGAAAACAAAGTTGAATACAAACGAGCATATTATCACCGAAAATGATTTTCGTATAAGAGACGTGATAATAACTGTTTGAAGAATAGCTGGAACAGGTATTGGAGTTATGTACGATGAGAAATTACGCAAGTAAAATCTCAGGAAATACATGTTCAGAAAAAGTACTCGTTTCTGAAAAAAATCATTTTCCAAAAACATTTATTCAAAATTTCTAGAGACTCCCCCTAGAAAACATATTTAAGTAATGATTCAGTTAAGCTCAAAAGAAAAAAAAATTGAAAATTTCGAGTCGATGAGGAGATGTCCAGAGATGCCACCAAGGGAACCAGTGATGATGGAGAATATCCATCAGTATCTGTACCACGATCACGATAAAAGTTTGGTACTCAATCCTCCAATGCTATCACCAGAGTCGATGAACCTCTTGCGCCATAGGTTCGTAAGACATACGACCTCTCCACCACAAGCCGTCTTCTCGAACGATGGAATTAAGACGGTTCTAGACATCAAAATGAAATGGACAATTTGATCGTTTATGATCCTGAGAATTACAATTGAAACACCTTCGGTTAGCTGGGCAATTTCTTGATAAATGGCCCGCCTCGCCACACTTATAACACCTCCTTAGGTCCATCTTACATTCACCTTGATGAACCTGTCGGCATTGTGAACAAACTTTCTCACTACCCTTTTGTTCAGTTCTATTATCATATCTTACTATTTTTGGCCCTTGAAAGTTAGATGAAGGCCCTTCCCATCTTCTCTTCTCCACAACCTTCCCTTCTGCTTGTCGAATCTTATTCCATTCTGTTACTTCAGCCGCATCCACAGTTAGTGAAAAGGTATTGGGATTCATTGCAATTACGATTTCACGGATTGAAGGTTTCAATCCCTAGATATACCTTTCCTCCTTTGTGGATTCCGATGAAATATAATGTTCATCAAATCAAGAGTATTCAATAAATTTCTCAGTGTACTCTTGAACTGTTCCGTTTCCCTGTTCCAATTTCAGAAAATCTTCTTCCATTTGTCGTACAACCATCTTAGGGCATAACTGATCCTTGAATCGATCCACAAATTCTGTCCAGGATAATTTCTGTAAGACATCTGTTCTGGCTAATGATTCAACTTCCCACCAAAACAGAGCATTTGATTTTAACACTGAAATAGCAAATCGGACTATATCTGTCTCCGGACACCGGATGGTGTTGAACACAGATTCAATTTCCATGATTCAGCACATAGCTTTCACTAGATCTATTTCCCCAAAAAGGTTTGGTGGTTTGCATGCCAAGAACATCTTGGTGTCTCCTTCTTTGTTGTGGGTGACCGGAATAGAGGGATGAACTTCCACTCTTTCAGTTTCTACCCTAGCCGCTATTCCCATAATGGATGTTAAAGTTTCCCGCAACTTCCCCATTTCCTCTACCAACAATTCTCGGGTTACATACTGTGGGTGTGGCACTGATCTTTCTTGAACATTCCCAGAATGGGATTCTTCATGTTCAGGATGTATTTCAGTACGACCACTTCCCTGTGACTGAGTTGGACGAGCTGTTCTTTCTGACCTCTGGGTTCGGCTAGACATATGCAGTTTTTTTTATGTTAATAATCACGTATTCACATTCCCAAATACAATGAAGTATTCAAGTTCAGATATGTACCTGTAAATTCATAATTACACTGGCCAGATGTAATTAAAATTTACCTTACACACTGTTCTTTTAACTCATCATATTTATTTCCAATGGTGGTAACTATGTCCGGGACTCTTAACATGCAAGAAAACAGTTTAAGTCTAGGTATCATGCTGTTAAATACCTAAATCCCTTAAACTCAGGCTCTGATACCACTTTCTGTAACACCCCATTCCACACGTTGAATGTAACATATACTTCATACACAAGAAATACATGTTTATACATCACATAGGTCCCTTAGTACAAGAATCTACCATTACATAGTACATGGTCCAAAAATTCAAAATACAATTCTTGCACTATTTCATGTTCAGCTAACAAAACTATACATAACATGGCCAAATCTTCTATCAAATATGCATTTAGAAAAATATCACAATTTTTCTTTCCCATTACCGTCTGAACCTCCTACAATATATATTTAAAATCCCAAAACGAGGGTTAGACCGAAAGGTCCAGTGAGTTACCCTTTTTATGTTATTCCAGGGTGATAAACACCAAAACTTTTATGTAAAACAACTTTTCATATATATAACAAATTATGAACAACTAAGAACATATTACCAGTACATTTCACTTGCCAGACCAAATTCTTTGCTTGCAATTAATTCATCAAAACCCCAAGTAAGTTTGTGCTAAATAGGTATATCATAGTTTCACTTTTAATCCTTTTTAATTAAACAAGGTTTATTCAAAGTTTTAGGCCAAACCTGTTATTTTCTCCTCAATAACATGCAGACTATGATTTCCAATAAGAACCCTGGTCCTAAACCTTTAAATCAGAAAGAAATAAAGATTTCAGACCACGGTAATCTTAAAGGACATAATAGTAAGAGTTATATCACATAACACACATACGAATTTCACCCTTATATCCAAAGGTACACCTCTCCTTGATATGCCACCCTTATCCCATGGTACACCTCTCCATGATATGCCACCCTTATTTCCTCATCAAAACATTTCACAAAACAATTCCATATAGAATAGACCGTAGTCAATGGAATATTATTAGTTCAAATATAATTTTTATCAAAATTCCCATTTCTTGTTTTAAAAGAATCAACAACATGATAAGTCAATACATATTCCGGTCAAACCTTGGTCGAACAACCAATCCGGACAATACTTCTCATTGTGTCTGATTTATCACTTAGAATAATTCTCAAAACCTTGTCCGGATTACTAATCCGGACAACACTATTCATGGCTTGATCGATTTAACAATCCGGGTAACATGAGACATTCTGTCTGATTTAAATAAACCGGCCACCCCGTAGTCGTATTCCTACTTCTCCGTTCGAACACTTTAACATAAGTTTAAAGTTCATAAATTGCTCATCACCTAAACCGGCTAATACAATTAGTCGATTAACCCTTAAACCGGTTAGGACATGTCCGGTTTAGGTCTAATCCACTCAATACCCCAAGCGGTTTAAATCTAATCCGGATAGAACTTGAGCGATTTATATACATCCCAATTCTGTCTAACTCTAACTCGCATAATACCAAGAGCGATTTAAAGTTAAATCGGTCAATACCTTACCGAATTTAAGTCTAATGTGATATCTTTCAAAAACTCAATTCAATATACAATTTAAAGTATTTTGAAAGCATTAACTACTCACCTTATGCAATATTTTTTAAATCAACTTCTTGCAATTCAAACAACAAGCAATCCGGTCAATCCCCTCTTAAATTGCTCAACTTTCTCAATTTGGACAGAAGAGTGTAAAGGCGGAGTTAAGCCTCCTTTTATACTTTCCTTTTCTGGAAAGTCGGCTTCTATAGCCTTCTTCTCCCCCTACATGTATACACACACATACCATGCATATAAATCATGCATACATATATATATATATATATATATTATATGCATTTCACATTATGCATATAATTCCTATGCATAAAGTTTTTATACTAGCATGATCAAATATAGCAATTTATCATGCTGTCACATAATCATTTAACAAGTAATCATATATTCATTACCTCGGGTGATAACCAGAATCCCGTTATCACACCTTTTGTGGAAAAACTCCAGAGTAGTGATTGCAGATACTCAAACTCTGACTAGTTCAATCATATACAAAAACCAATCAACAGTTCTGAAATCTTTTCAAATCCTGCTTTAAACTTTAATCCTAAATATGGTTGCCTAAAAACTCAAACTTTGACTTAAAAAGTCAATGTTGACCAAATTTGTTGTTTGATGCTCCTAAGGTCAACTAAGGTGAAACGTCACCTTAATCAATAAGCACATGGTTTAAGAACTTAGAGCCATAAAACAAGAACTTTGAATGATGAGTGATGAACTTAAGTCAGACTGCTCATCGTCCATGCCTTAGGTGGAGAGAGCATGAACCTTGGTTTATTGCTCGCACCCTGGACAATGAGCAAGGTTATAGATCAAGCCTTGGGTGATGAGCAATGTTATCGCTTATATCCTAGGCAGATACAACTTCAACTTCCTTTTCATCGCTCAACATGAAGGGTCATTGCATGAAGCTTTGGGTAGAGAGTTAGATCATCAGGTAACACTTTAACGCTCAAAAGTAACAAGGCAAACTAAAGAATCTTCATCGCCCACCAAGCAATCCTTATTGCCTAGAATGTTAGGTGACGAGGAGCTTTATTACCTGGTGTGTTGGGCGAAGAGGGTCCATATCGCTCAATACATTGAACGGATAGCAACTTCAAAGCACATGAATTGGACGATGAGGCATGGTCACCGAGAAATCTTTGGGTGATGAGCAAAGCTTACAAAAATTTCATCTAAGTCCACAGTTATCGTTCAACACAGTTTTTAACATAAAGTTACAAAATTCAACCTTTTAGCCGATGAATACTCCTTTATCGCTCAATACTTCAAATCTTCATTGGCGATGAAATCCTTTATCGCTCAGCAAGAACATTCAACGAGCGATGAAGATGAATCTGACAATGTGAAAGTGCAGTTCGACCAAAAATATCAAATTTACCAAAATTCATTAAGTAAACCCAAAATTGATGATCAAAAAATGTTCGAATTCACCAAAATGAAATTCCTTTGAAAGGAATTTCATTAAAACAGTGAAAACAATGGTGAATTATGATCTTTTAAGCACAAAATGTTGAATAGGAAGTTGTGTTCATACGAGTAATGTTTCATTACCAAAAGTAGAATTTTTTCACTTGAATCTGCTGCTGATTGAATGATCGTATCGATTAACAGAAACTTTTCACTTGAATATGTTGCTGATTGAATGATCGTATCGATTAGGATGAATCAATTCTGCTCTGATACTAATTGTGAGTCCCAATACCAAACAACAATTCAAGATTAAAGATGAAGATCGAGAGAATTAGAACATGAAATTCATGAAGAACCGGCCAGCTTCATATTATTCATAAAAGCAGTAAAACTACAAACTCTGACTCAGATCTAGTCGATTCTCATTGAATGGAATGGAATGAACAACATACTAATCTAAGCCTATGTCACCTATTTATAGGTGACATTTACAATGTAAATCCCATTGCCCTTAGCCCAATTACAATGCATATTACAAAACAATACAAATAAGCGACTTCATAAAGTTTCTAACATTTAGGATTATTTTGGTCCTAACAAGTAGCTTTCACCGACTACCATCTAAGTTATGGATATCCAATTCTTGTGAGTTCCCATAGTCACAAACTAGTATCGAGGTAAAGTATTACTTCATTCGCTAACAAGGTATCTATACGTAGTTCTCTTACGTCTGATCCTTTAAATCATATTTGGACAATTGAGTTTGATAGCTCATCTAACTATTGGTGTCCAATGTCTATGGTTATTGTAAGTGATAATCTGCCTACAACACGTGTCACACGATGATGCTGCTAAAAAGTATGTAAACCTATAGGGTCGCACACCAAGAATACGTTTGCTTCCATTTGAAAGTAAACCAAAAGTAACGATTGACTTTTCTATAATTATTCTTGAAGAATAATTATAGAATATGTGTTAAAACGTAATTATGATAATTACAGGGTACTATATGTAAATAAACATAATTATTTAAAGTTTTAGATAACTATATAATTATTTACAAATAAATATGAAACCTTTTTTAAAGTTATAGGGTGACTATGATACCAATTTATATAAATAGGGTGTTAGGCCAATTCAGTTGGTGGAATGAATTCAATTCTCTGAATTTTGGCTATCAGTCTATATACACGCATTTAGACATAGGGTTCTTTTGGGTTAGTACATGGTGGAGGATCTATGCATGTTCGTGTGTGGATCAACTGTAGAGAAAACTGCGCTCTGTTTGCCACATCAGATTTTTCACTAGACTACAAAAGGTATATTCCTAAACACCCTATGGTGTGTTACAATGTAAATTAAATGTCTCATTGGATCCGACTTTTGGATTTTAGATTTAGAAAAGCTTCTCTAAATTATTGTACCAAAATTTTATTTTCTGATGCGTTTAAGGATACAAGTTACATCAAAACCCAACAGTGGTATCAGATCTATTTGGACAAAATTTTATATGGCAAAAAAAATACATAATTAAGCATTTTATGTATTTCCTTTATTTTTCCTATTCGGTCCATTTTTAATTGGGTCATGTTTTTATTTTATGTATGGGTTGGTTTTAAAAAAAAATACTAACCTAATCATACACCATGATAAAGAAAGGGAGAAACAGCGGCCATCACCCTCCCCATTGCCCTTCCCATCGTATCTTTCTCTTTTGGTTCGCATGGTTTTAAGATGGGAAATTCACCAAAATAACCATTTTATACCTTACATATTAAGAAAATAACCATTTTAAGCAAAATTAACAAAATATACCCCCAAATCGCCCCTTGGGGCGATCCAGACAGGTGGGGGCGATCAACGTCATCCTATCGCCCCCCGAGGGTAATCCAGCCTTGAAATTTTTTTTTTTTTTTTTTCTTTATTTTTGTAATATCTATTAAGGGATGTTATTAATAAAAATGAGACGATATTTGAATAGTTTTTTAACCTCTTTTTCATGGTTTTATTAAGTAAAATAAAACAACTTGTAGTCTCACAACCCGTAAACCTTATAAAAATACGATTGTACGTGAAGATTTTTTTTAACGCATAAATCAGATATATTTTTCTTATAAGAGATGTTGATTTTCCCTAATAATTGTGGTGACGAAAAAACTTATTTGTATCTGATTTGGTGGACAAAAATCAGGTATTTTATGTTGAATCTTATTTTGTCTTTTACTTCAACAAATTTCACTATAAATACCAACCTCCTACTTCATTATTTTTCACACCCCCTCTTTCATTTATCTTCTCATATATTCTACTCTCACAATCCTTAACCCTTCAAGACAATAAACCATCACAATCCTTAACCCATTAAACACAATCAACCATTACAAAACATGAAATAACGTCAAAGTGATGATGTTTCGTGTATCTTCGAAGTGGCAGTTTATTCCAAGAGATAAATGGTATGTTAGAGTACCTTCCGATAAGTTCCCCCACATGTGTAATACGTTTGCCTTTGCTGATAACATATTCTGGGGTCGTCAAACGTGTGACGAAAAAGTTAAGTTTACGTGCTCCTTTCATTTTATTTTATAAAACGAATACGTTATATCAGTTAATGGACGACGACGATGTAGTAATCTTCCACAACGCCATTCATCAAAGTTTACCAGAAATGTTGACACTCTTTTTGCTCGATGATGGAGATTATGGAGGAAATCCATCAAGTGCAAACCCGGGCGGTCCAAACACTTTTTACCCCGGTGGTGCAAGCTATGGAAATCCAAGCACACTCTTCCCCGACGGTAGCAGTACAAGCCCATATGGTCCAAGCACACTCTTCCCTACCGGTTGTGCTCTTGGTGTAAATAAAAGCACTTTCGAGTGGTGGTAGTGGTGAAAATCCAAGCACCTTCTTCCCTTATGATGCCGCTGGAAATTCATATTTTGAACCAAGAAATACCGTTCAACCTGACAGTTATTTGGTTCAAGATTTGAACATGTATCCGATGCAGTCTCCTAACTCATACCCGATGCGGTCTCCTGAGCAGTCAAAACCTTTATGGGAGGTAGATGTGGCCGAAAATGTTTCTGTTGCTACAGAAATTTTGAAAATACCCGAAGACATAAATCCGATGCTAAAGAAATCCAGCCGGCAAGGAATATTTTTTGGGGTATGCCTGACCCAACACCTTATCTAGACCCAGTTATCAAAAGTTGACAGGGAAACATTTCCTACCAGCCTACATCCCGTGTCAAAGTTTCGAAACCTTTGACTCGAAGAAAGCACTGAAGCTCGTAGTGGGATTAAAGTGTGTCTATGGAAACTTTCAGATCAAGGTAAATAAATCATCCAAACACCGGTACCAGGCGGTGTGTCACTCTGATTTGGACTGTGATTGGTGTTTAATGGTTGTCTCCATCGATGGTACTAGTATGTTTCAGGTACGGAAGCTCCACGATTAACACACATGTTAAAGGTCCCAAGTGCACCCAAACCACCGTAATGCGAATAAAAAGGTTTTGGGTCATATATTGGCAGATAGTTTAAAGGATTGTAAGAGAGTGCCCATTTAAAGGGGCCATACGTTGGCACCATGTTCTTAGCGGTTGGCATGGATGAAAACAATGGGATCATACCCATTGCAATGGGAGTGGGTAAGACAGAAAGTGGCCCGTCATGGACATGGTTTTTATGTAAGATGAGGCAGTGTATCGGTGAAGTGCACAATTTAACCTTCATAATCAATAGGGCTGCCTCTATTGACCTCGCCATACGAACTATATTTCCCAACGCGTACAACAAAATTTGTTGTTGGCATCTCAGCCAGAACCTTTGCCTAACCTCCAGTAAAGACAAAAGGAAATGGTGGTTGTTATGGCAGGCAGACAAAGCTTATAGGTTGTCGGACTTTGAAGCTACAATGGATTTGATGCGGCACAGTCTACCTAGAGCCACTTAATATCTTGAGGAAGTTGGTTACGCAGTTGGGCACGATCGCACTTCCTTGGATTGCGTTACAGTGCAATGACTTCCAATAGTGCGGAGTCCGTCAACTCAGTAACCCGGTTTGCATGCTATCTTCCGATAACAATATTAGTTGAATTTTATCGGGGGACATCGCAACAATGGTATTATATACGTTGGCATAACGGAGGTAAATTCAACCATCCTTTCACTATATGTTTGATTATGTAACATATGCTAATGATATCATATATTTGCAGCTCAAATGATGAATGTAGTGACTCCTTGGGCGGAGGCGAAATTAGAAAAGAGAATCCATAGGAGTTCAAATTGGAAGGTATATCCCATAAGCGATTTGTTGTTTGAAGTTGACGACAGGTATAAGAAAGGAACATGCGATTTGCATGCTAAGACTTGTACATGCATGCAATGGCAACTTTCTTGAATAGCTTGCCGGCGTGTGATATATGTTGCTCGAAGTTTAGATATTCAAGACTGCAATCAATTCTGTTATATTTGGTTCAATTCTGACTCTTATCGTGCAACATACGAGGAGAAAGTCATTCCCTTCCACTAGAAGCTGAATATGTGTTGCCCAACGAACGTATGACTGTCCTACCGCCTCCCTTAGACATATAAAACTCAGGCAGGTCACGTAACCACGATCGTATCCCATAACGAGACGAGGAACCAATAGTGAAAACTTGTAGTAGATGCGGCCAGAGTGGACATTTTCGATATAATTGTCCGAGTCTGATGTCAGCTCCTAGGCCAAAGCATGGAAGTTCAAGTAGTCATCGAAGATCAGTTAGTCGTTCAACTGATTGTGGTTCGTTTGAACCTTATACTACACAAGATTATGTATTTGATAGGAAATGGCAGTTTGATTTAGAAATGCATGAACATTAACCATTAATACATAGAAGAATCAACTGAAACAACAAAGCAACAGACGTAACTTTAAAATGAAAAACATCAACGACAACAACAACATTAATATATAACATTCTTGTTAGTTTCCTTCTGGGTAAAGTTGTTTGCAAGATTCAATCCAGTACTGCTTTTTATTGATCATTTCTTCCAGCACAGAGTACCCTTTTGCGATGTCCTTCATAATTTTTTCCTCATATCGAATCTCTTTTTGCAATTGCTTGATATCTTTTTTCTTCTCTTCAATTGCTTCTTCGTGTTTATTTTGTCTCTCCTTGTTAGCCCACCAATCATCGGTGATCTTCTTTATCTCTGCTTTGGCCTTTTCAATCGAAGCCTCCATCCTGGTAGGCATGGTTTGAGAAGACGATGGGTTTGATGATGATGGGTTTGCAGTCATTTCTTGCAATAAGTGGACAAGTACTTGTATAAGATTTGATATGAAGTTGTGATATTTGATTTCACAAGCCATCCTTTTTATACACTATCGGCCCTTACGATTTAAAAGAGTTGGTTTAATAGTTGTCATGGTGTTGTCAAATTCGTTGATGAACCTGCCATGACTAGGTAAATCGTCGCTGACATAAAGCTTACAAGATTCGTCCTAAAACCCTGACCCATAACCCTACCAATGCACTATCGTAGCCTACGAGTTAATAGTTGGCATGGTGTTGTCAAATCCGGTCATGAACCTGCCAGGACTTGTTAAATCGTCTCTGACATTAATCGTCAGTAAAGGTTACAATATTCATTCTGGATAACCCTAACCTATAACCATACCAATGTACTATCGCCCCACCCCACTTTTTACCTCGAATTTGGTTAATTTACCCTCAGAGGCGATCCACGTCACCCAGGGGTGATCCAGTTTTTTTCGATTTTGGACTTGTTTTTGTTAACCCAGATCTGACAGTAGAACAATTTAATAGGAATATAAAATGAGAGATTTGTAGAAGAAGATGAATAGAAATTGGTCGCCGCTTTCTTTATTGAATATAAACTCTCTCAAAAACCCTAATCGACTCTCATGTGATGTGTTACAAAGTGTTGATCTTTCATCTCACTTCTATTTTATGCCTGTATCACTTCTTTTATAGGCGATATTTACTTGACAACTGAATCCTATAAATAAGGTAACTAAATCCTATAAACGAGGAAATAATCATTATCGAAAATGGGATCAGCACCATCCTTCAAGATTCTGAAGATAGTCATCCAGAGCATAGACCAACCAGAATCCATAGGGTCTCCAGTCATCCATAGGGTCTCTGGTCGTCCATAGGGTCTCTGGTCGTCCACAGGGGCTGTCGTCCTAAAGGACTTAGAGTCTAGAATCCCTAGTGAATACAACCAGAGGCTCTGGTCGTTCATAGGGGCTCTGGTCGTCCATAGAGGCTTTGGTCATCCATAGGGGATCTGGTCGTCCATAGGTTCTCTAATCTTCTTCCAGACTTACTCGTTTTAGCATAGCAGAATCTTTAGATCTTCCATCCTTGGCCCCGATTGCTTTGATAAAACTTTTAGAATAATTAGGATCAATTTTGGTCCTAACAATCTCCCCCCAAAGTTTTATAAAACAAGCATACTCATGAAGCCTTTTGGTCTTCTCCCCTCTGTTTTCTTCAATAAAGCTTTATTGTGCTTGGTATGGATGGAATCTTCAAGCTCCCCCTTGAATTTAGCTCTCTAATCTTCATTTTCAACTCTTAGACCAAGTCAGATTCAATGTGAATGCAGCACCACTGATTGCACAGAATGCAGCCTTAATCTGCCTACAACCCAACCCATACCTTGAAGCACATAATAGCCACTTAACCCCAAAAGTAGCAAATTCATCCAACTAAGGGATAGATAAATGTGTGAATTTCTTGACAAAATAGTGCAACCAGTCTTATGCAAAGAATCTTTCGTTGAACCACAAGTTGTGTAGGAATTCAGCTTTAGAGCTTGATCCAATTGGAGATAACTTGAATAACCAAAACAAACACCATTGGAATTGAGAACTGGAGAGAAGAATTTACATTAAGCTTTATGGCTTCAAGAAACAGCAGGTCAATTCAAAGAAAATTGACAGTATTGCTATTGATTCTTCCAAGGGCAATACATGAAGGAATATCGCCATATTCATATAGGATTGGTGATTGCAGGTAGATAAATCTTTAAGCTCTTACAAATTCAGATTTACAAGGAGAGACGATGAACAAATACTCAAGATATGGGGGATAAGTATAGGTTTGACAAACAAAATGCCCATTGACTTAGGGTGTGAGCACCATGAACTCCTGCTTAACGCCTACGCGTAGATCTGACAAAATCAAGGTTCAAAAGTTCGACTTACTCCGAGAAACTCCAACAAATAAACCAATTTTTTTTTTATCAAAATAGGTTCGTATTCATCCAAGAACAAATCCCTTAAGAGAAATTTGATTAAAACATTTAATCAAATGATGAATCGATGATTTTTTGGTCCAAACTACAGTCGAACAGGAAGCAGTTCATGAAAGAGTATTGTTCAAGAAAATTGAATCTACTGCAGAAAGATCGAATCGATAGAAGTTAATCGATTTGGCTCTGATACCAATTGTTAAACCCAGATCTGTCGGTAGAACAATTTAACAGGAATATAAAATGAGAGATTTGTAGAAGAAGATGAATAGAAATTGGCCGCCGCCTTCTTTATTGAATACAAACTCTCTAAAAAACCCTAATCGACTCTCATGTGATATGTTTGAATCTGTGTGTTACAAAGTGTTGGTCATTCATCTCACTTCTATTATGTGCCTGTATCACTTTTTATATAGGCGATATTTACCCAGAGCATAGACCAACCAGAGTCCATTGGGTCTCTGGTCGTCCATAGGGTCTCTGGTCGTCCATATGGGATCTGGTCCTAAAGGACTTTGAGTCCAGAGTCTCTAGTCAATACAACCAGAGGCTCTGGTCTTCCATAGGGGCTCTGGTCGTCCATAAGGGCTCTGGTCGTCCATAGGTTCTCTGGTCTTTTTCCAAACCTAATCATTTTAACACAGCAGCATCTTTAGATCTTCCATCCTTGGCCCCAATTTCTTTGATAAAACTTTTAGAATAATTAGGATCAATTTTGGTTCTAACAGCTTTACTGTTTAGTATGTTGAAGTATGTTTATATCATGTAAATGTAACAAATCATGGAAGTTGGATAATAAAATTTACTCGGTAATTCTAATATCTAATTTTACTGACAATGCAACTCCCGTACTTTGATAGTGTATAACTCACAAACCGTAAGACAGAATAAGCCCGTATTTTGTAGTTAGAAAAATCTTACTGTATACTACAACTTTCATGAACGGTCGAAAATCCAATTATGAATCTAAGTGACTCGACCCAGTCTGTTTTTAGGCTGTTTGCACTCTATTCGTTATTAATACGCAGTTTTGAAAAATTCTGTTGGTCACGGTTCCAGCATCTTCCTAAATCGAAACGTGGCGCTGGCTGCTACGCTATAAGGGAAATAAGGTTGCGTCTTCACCAAGGCAATTGCTTTTGGTGTAGTGGGTAAGCGCTTGATCCTAACAATTGGTATCAGAGCAAGTCACGGGTTCGAATCCCATGGTGTGC
>NW_020201740.1:24380-27290 GCF_001531365.2 Cynara cardunculus var. scolymus
AATTGCTTTTGGTGTAGTGGGTAAGCGCTTGATCCTAACAAATTCATATAAAATAGATGAATGATCCAAATTAGACGATTCTAAAACTAATAGACTTGTATGATATGAACCTACAACTCTGAATTAGAAAATATAATCTGGATTGGTCTCTAAGAAGGAAAACAAATGCTTAGAAAATACATAAAGTACAAAAAATTATTATAAAATGCAGTCATGAACCTACCAGGACTTGTTAAATCGTCTATGACTTGTTAAATCGTCGCTGACATAAGGCTTACAAGATTCATCCTAAAACCCTGACCCATAACCCTACCAATGTAATATCACTCCCCTTTTTGCCTTGATTTTGGTGAATCTACCCTCAGGGGCGATCCACGTCAGCCGGGGGGAGATCCATTTTTTATATTTTTTGACGTTTTTTGCAAAAAAAGTATTCACTACTTTTTTCGTGTCAAATGTTCTTATTTAATGGGTTGACATTAGAAGACATATTACTTGCTACCTTTTCCTATTTTCTTTATAATAATGGACGAAAACTCTTCCAATTCTAATTTTAAGCGTCCAAGGACGAAAGAGGAGTGGGAGAAGAATGGTGGAGAAGTGCACTACCACAAAAAATGTCCGATGATGCGAGAGAGGCTATCAAGAACTACCAACGGAAATTGGATATACGACGTGAACAACGTGCGGACCTTGGATCAAAAAAGGAGAGGATTGAACATGAGATGAACGAGCGGACGAGATAGATTGCTGATGCAAAACAACAGATTAAGCAACAATAGTGCTAGATTGCTGATACAAGAAAGAAAATGAAAGAGGTGGAAAAACTGAACCACGATGCATGGTTTGATCTTCCATACGGGGAGACTGAAAGAAACATTAGGTGAAATGAAGAGGACATTGAAAAAAAACACAAAAGTAATAGAAAGAAATCATTTTATCCGCATGATAAAATTTAGTAGTATCGGGTCAAAAACTTGTTGTTGTCAATGTTCCTGGTTCGATCTTTTATAATTTATTGTACTGAAATGATGATGATGTGACAAGTCCCATTATGTTTGCCTATAAATAACCTTGTTTTCCATTACAAACCCACTCCACCATCAATTATTCATTGACTCTCAACTCAGTAGATAAAAAATGGTGAGGCATTACAACTGTGGCGCTGATGCAATCATCAGAATATCATGGACCGATCACAACCCAGGCCATCGATTATTTTGTTGTTCATTACTTGTGAGTGTTTGCATATATATGACCTTCGTATATAATTGTGTTTTTAAATATATGTATTCCTTACTTTTTTGTACGAAAGAAACTGTGGATTTAATGATTGGCTTGATCCACCCATGTGTCCAAGATCAGTGCTAATTATTCTAGGGTTATTAAGATCGAAAAATAATCTTGAAGTGTCACTTTTTGAAGCTGTTTTACAAGCTCGCCGGTTGAGGATGATGTTGGCGATAAGTTGGATTTTCTTTTAGTGATTGCGATGTTTTTGTTCATCAAGACGATTGTAGGATAATCGTCATTTATGGTTTAATATTAGCGAAGACCATTTAAAAAAATAGTGCAAACAATGTCATTCACAAGAAATAAACTTCTTATTGCACCTAATTTACACGCGTTGAATACAAGATAAATGCCATACGTGAACGAAACATCATCGCATGAAGGTCTGTTAGCGTCTCACAGTTTACCTCTTGTCCTTGGGACAATTACTCAACAAACATGCAATAGAACACCCCACAATCACCGAGCGCTCGACACTGTCGAGGCGCGTCTTCTGAATAAAATACTCTTAGCTTCGACGATCTGATTTGCTCCCTGGCCCTAGATAATATCCTATTTTGGTAAACCCCATAATTCATAATGTAAAAAGTAATGAAAAACAATAAGTGATGAATAACCAGAAGACCGATGAAGACATCAAGGCAGAAACGGCTAAGTCTTGAGTACAACCAGAGGACCGATGGACGACCAAGGATGCGATGGAAAGAGCATATCCATCGAACCTTTGGTCAACTATACTTAGAGTATTTTCCAGCAATTCATCCAGAAGCATGCGATGAAGACTTAAAGATAAGAATGATACATCACACCATGAATGACAGCTGGAGATGACAAATCAACAGCTAGACTTCGAGTTTATCTTTGATATTAAAGTTTATCCATAGTTTAGATAAACGTTATTTGTTAATAGATGATTAGCTATAAAGTCTCATTAGATTGTTATCTTCTTATTTGTATAAATAAGTGATTAGGCCTATTGTAATAAAAGTAGGTTTTTCTACATTCTTATTTTCTACAAATCCTCCTTTTTAAAAATTCAATGGCCAACTGGAATTCTGCTTATAGCGTTGGCTCCCTCACCAAGCCTCCAACTCTTCAACGAGAAGAATATTCACAATGGAATATCAGAATGGTGAATTTCTTGGAAGGAATGGACAGGAACCTCCTTCGATCTGTAATGGAGGGTCCTTACATCCCACAAACTCTCGTGCCAAGAGTTCCAGGAACAAACACCACGGCTGAAATTCCTGCCTACTATATCCCAAGGATGAGAAGAATTGGGATGAAGACGACATGGAAAGAGTAGAAACAGACAAGAAGGCCAAACGATTGACAATCATGGCCGTACCTAATGAAATCTTCCAATCCCTTGACGCATGTTCCACAGCAAAGGAACTATGGGATGAACTGGCAAGCCAACTGGAAGGAGGAGCAAAAACGAGAAAAAATCGTAGAGCACAATATCTCAACGAATATACTAATTTCAAGGCCCAGCCGGATGAACCAATATAGAAGACGTATGATCGTTTTAACACATTGATTAATCAATGTCGTCGAAACGAAATCTCCAGAACTAAGGAAGAAAACAACGTTTTATTCCTAAAAAGTCTGGGCGAT
>NW_020201740.1:27385-30165 GCF_001531365.2 Cynara cardunculus var. scolymus
AATGAAAAAGAAGGTTTCCATTGGTGGACCTCTTGCCCTTGCTGCCGATGAAAAGGAAAAATCAAAGACTTCTACCAAAGAATATAAAAAGAAAGGCAAGAAAGCATTGATAGTAGAATCAGAATCTGATTCAGAAGAAACTTCTGAATCAGATGATGAAATTAAAGCTTTTGCCAAATCTTTGGCCTTGATGCAGTTCTAGACAAAGTTCATCAAGAAACCCTATGAACGAAAAGAGTTCAAAAGGGAAAGGTACCAGTCATCGTATGAAAGGAAGCCGTCCAAATTTCATCAGAGGGAAGATAGAAGAGATGGGAGAGAAGAAAGAGAAGAAAGAAGAGAAGAAAGAAGAGAAGATAAAAGAGACGAGAGGAAAGAAGACAAGTATGGAAGGAAGAATGACCTTCGATGCTTTAGATGTGGAAAGCTCGGTCATTTCTCCAAAGAATGCCAAGGACGATTGGTAAAGGATGCTGATTATTACAAGAACAAATACAAATATAATTCCAGAGAGTGAAGCCTGATGGCTGGAAAAAAAATTGGGTGTCCGATTCTTCATCAGACGATGAAGACAAAGCACTCATATGTCTATTGGCCACGTCCAACGCAGAATCCGCCTACAACTCTGATGACCAGGTATGTGAGTCTACCTCCAATAAAACCAACTTTGCCCCATCGGAGCTAGAGTTAAGGGTAATAAAACTTTCCGAAGATTTCTTGAAATTAAAAGAGAAATTAAATTTTGATAAATCTGAAAGGATAAAAGCGGAAAAAGAAGCAAGTTTCTACAAAAGAGAAACTGACCTTCTAAYCGAAGAAAAAGCTGAACTTGCAAAGGAAAAGACTCGCATAAGCACTCTTAAGAAATCAGAGGAAGATAAACTTTTGGAATTAAACAAACGAATAACTAAGGACTTAGAAAAGAAAACAAAGGCCTTAAAGGAATCCGAGACAGAGAGACTAAATTCAGTAGCTTATAAAGATTTCTTTCAAAAAGAACGAGAAATACTTCACCAGAAGCTTCACACCAATGAACTTCTGATGAAGAAGTATATAGATGCCCAAGATGTTTATGAAAAATTAAATGGTCAAACGGACACTCAAGGGATAGGATTCAATGAATTGGACTCTTTCATCGAATCAAAGAAATCTACCCATGAATCCACTTTCAAACTTGGATGCATTCAAAAACCCGACTTTACTCCAAAACCAAAAGCAAATTTTAGAAGAGTTAAAGTCGATGGAAAAACTATCGTTTCAAGACAGAACTTTGAAAATGTGGTATACGAGAACAGTACGAGTAAGAATTCTGATGGACGAAATGACACATCTCAATCAGAAACCGATGGAAATTCTATGGTTAAACCAGAGTCTCTGATTGTCAAATCCTCTCCATCAGCAAGTACTGTTGATGAAAAAGAGAATCCAAATGAGGAACCATCAGCTGATGAATCGATGAACAACCCAAGTAAAATTGCAAGTTCATCRAAGTCRGAATCGATGAAACCTCAAACAGATCACTCTAAAGCATCAACCTCTGAACTCACATCTTCTAATTCAATCCATGCTCATTTTGATTTTGAGAAATCCGCAAAAGACTTTCTTGATTCTGAATATGAAGAAGAGATGAGTTGTGAATTATCAAAGAACATTGAGGATAAGAAGAATCAAAACTCAAATGTCTCAATGAAATCTGGTATTCCTTCATCGATGAAAACTTCAGACAAAGAAAAGAGAAAACTGAAAGATAGTAAATCTGCCAAAGATAACTTTCAAGGCCCTAGTACATCCTTCAGGTTCATCAAGTTCACTCGTGAGCAAAAACAGAAGTGGCCTGCCTCTGAGAGTATTAATCATCACTTTTCTTTCCATCCAGCTGAAGAAAAGCAAACCTTCCTCAGGAGGAAATAAGTAAAGCCAAAGACCTTTCCAAATAAAAAATTTGAACTAGATAGGAAGTTTGTAAAAAACAACCGATGCTAGGACAASATTTACACCTAGATTTACTTCTTTGTTTACATCGAATAAGAAGAAAGTTAGACATACAGATCCAAAGCATCATCATTGTCAATGTTTAACTCTTTTACAAAACCTGAGGAATCACATGTTGACACATCACTGCCCCTTTTCACAACATGTTTATCAATACAAAGTTAAAACCAATGAAAACATGAAAAAGCCCAAACCCAAGGGCAGGGGAAAGGCAAATAAACCCAAGCCTGGAAAGGCTAAGGGCAATGAAAAGAGTGTGAAATCCTCTACTAACAAACAAGGACCCATTATGAAATGGGTACCTAAAACCCCTTAATTTGTCTTACAGGACCAGCATGTGCAACCATGGTATATGGACTCCGGTTGCTCCAGGCACATGACTAGTGATAAAAGTAAACTATCCTCCTTCATCGAAAAATCTGGAGGATCTGTGACTTTTGGAGACAACAGCAAGGGCACTATCAAAGGATATGGCACTCTCATCAAAGGCAACATCTCCATCAGCAAACTGGCTTATGTCAAAGGATTGAAGCACAACCTACTAAGCATAAGTCAATTCTGTGACAAGGGTCTTGAAGTCAGGTTTCGCAAAGGTTTCTGCATAATAGAAACAATGCCCGGACAGACAATCATCAAAGAAAAGAGAGAAGGAAATATCTATCTTCTAGATTTTGAGTCCTCAATGGGACAAGACACCCTTTGTCTTGTTTCCCATAAGAGYGATGAAAATTGGCTATGGCATCAGAAATTCTCACACCTCAACTTTGATGCACTACGAAAACTAGCCA
>NW_020201740.1:30680-40320 GCF_001531365.2 Cynara cardunculus var. scolymus
ATCATCATCGAAAGCATCAATGTGTCCTTTGATGATTCCACAGCGATGACTTCTGGACACAACAGTTCAGAACTCGGACTTCAAAGAAGAGCATCTGATTTATCACTTGGCAAACCCAATGAATCAGAGCTAGCTCAATTATTTGAAGACATATTCGATGAAGAAGTAATATCTGGAAATGTGTCAACTGCAAAATCTAACTCCATAATCGATGAAGATAATGAAGTCTCCAATGCTAAAGGTACAACTCTTACATCAACTCATGTTACTTCACCATCTACTTCTTTTGTGTCTTCAGATCACGATCAAGATCCATAATCTAACTCTGGAGATGATCTCTGTAGGATCTGAATTCAACTTTGGTATTGATCTAACACTCTAAATAAGCTCTAAAACAATTGAAGTGCAGCAGAAGTATTAATAAGAGCAAAACATAGTGAGTAAGTGATTAGAAATTCTAAACACACCAAGAACACTCAGTCTCAATGGAGAAGATGAATGCAAGAAGATTTTTCGAAAGGCTTTTCAATTGATTCAATTGAAAATTTTGACAATTACAATACTGGAAGCACACAGTTTACAAAGGCCCTATCCGCTATTTATACTAGTTCCTAACGACCTTAGAGACTAGATCTTGACAAGTGTCTTCATCTGGGTCGTCCAAAGAAAGTCGATTAAGTCCTAGTCACGTGAGAAGCACATGCGGCTAACAACCTTTGAAAACTGTTAGAACAGATTCTTCACAGAAAACGAAAACCACAGACCCTCTGTGAGCCATCTCAGAGGCTCTGCTGAAAATGACTTGCGTGTTCTTTTGATCAGAGGACTATTTTCCAGAATCTCTGAGAGACGCATCAAAGGTTCTGCCACTCTTTACTTGCTTGATCAAACGGCTTCTGTCGCTAATCCTCTGTTGTCTTCTGTGGAGTTAAGCTTCTGTCAAGATTTGCAATATACTTTTTCTATACTTTTACAAAATAGGAATGCTGGAGCTAACAATCTCCCCCTAAGTATTGAAAAAGTAATTGTGGACAGTTGGCAAGATTTGACTAAAGGAAAAATACAAGAGGAGATTAATCTCAATCCTCTACAAAAATTTACATTATTGAAGGAAGTAAAAAATTATGCAGGCCTACACTATTACACAAGTTTACTCAACAGCAGAGTCTGGATAATCGTCTACAGCATATTGCAAATCAGTGTTGACAGTCTTGTAGACCTTGAAGATCCATTCCCTCAATGAGACTTGTATTTTGATGGTTTCTAGAAGGTCTGTTACTTCATCCGCCCTTATTCGCCCTTTCTGCACCTCTGCCACCACCGAGTTGAACACCCATTCGAGGGACTCTCTTGAATACTTGTGCGCCTCTTTCTGATCGAAAAATCTTAGAATTTCATCCTTGTCCAAGAAAACAAACCCAAAGATGGGATTGTGGATAATAGTGTTGGGATGGAACCTATGCAGCCAAATGGGTATGTTCTTTGGAGGAGTAATCTTCAGCTCTGGCTGGGCCAACCTCATAGCAATATTGAAGTCTTTCTGGCTGTAGAATTTGACTTGGGCACGCATCACCTCTATCATCCTTCTAAGAGAAATCGAGTAGCTTGACCTCCTCTCCATGTACTTGTTCAGGATCTTATGCAAGAAGATTAGATCAAATACACACAGATTGTGGAGGTCAGCATCTGTAAAAGTGTAGAGGTTGCCATCATCCCTTTTCACCGTATATTGAGTGTACCGCATGGTCTTTTTCAGCATGGTGCACGGAGAGATGGTTTCTACTGAGAAAATAACGTGCTCTGAGAAGACCTGCACTAGTGGCTTGGTGAGTTTAGAGAAGTGAAACTTTGCTTCGACAGAGGGCATGCCAGTTAGCTCTAGATTGTATGGGGGCTCTGTGTTCGTGGATGAGTAACGCCACTGCAGAATCTCTTCGACAGTGCTTACGGGCTCTGTACGCATCTTCTGTGTGGGAATCTTGTTCATTGAATCAATAATTTCAGAGACCCTCCCCACTGTGGCAGACTCTGGCATTCTGCTGTCTTCTTCGAGTATAGGCCTCTGGGTAGACCCTTCTGGTAGGATTGGCTTGACTGTTCCTAACAGAGCGTCAAACGTACCCGTGGACGTCTCTTCAGGTATCTTGGCTAGTTTGGAAGAGCCTTCTCCGACTTTGTGGATGGGAGTTCTGCCTTTCTTCATCCGAGCATCTGCCAGAGAAGCCTTGAGGGCTTGAACCCGATCAGGGTCGTCATATTCATCTTCATTAATCTTTTCCAGTATGTCAGAGCTAAACCCTTTCTTTGGCGACACCTCTTCGACTTTACCCTTGCCTTTCCCCGCAGGCTCTGGAGATTTTTCTTTGGAGAATAGGGATGCAGCAGAATCCACTATTTTTAGTGGTTTGGCAGAGATTGATTTCTTTGGCTCTGTCTTCTTCTCCCCTTCATGACGATCAGGGTCATTGCCTCCCTGATCATCGTGGATTTGAGTAGCCTCTGTCTTGCACGAGGTAAGGGGAGCCTTCTTCAAGCGCCTGAGAACTCTGGAGACCGCCTTCTCCATCTTCTCTATTACCATTTCAGCATTCAGAGTGGCGGTGTTGATATCAATCTCTGTGGCCCATTTCATTTTAGAGATGCAACGATAGATTTCATTTCAGAATGAGTGACCTTCTTTGACGAGTTGCTTCGTGCAGTCTCTGATGGATTTTTTAGTAGCTCGGGCCTCTTTGAGAAGATGGTCGTGGTGTTTTCGCACGGTCTCTCCGAGGGCCTCAACCATTGCGTCTATCTCTCTGCGAGTGGCAAGATGGTTAATGTTAGCCTTGGAGGATGAGGAGTCGACGCCAACAGTGATCGCAGATGAGAACATCTCTTTGATTTCATCCTTGAAGGTAGAGTAGTTCGTGTAGTCGGCAGAAATCATGTCTGCAGCGTACTGGGCGGCGACCTCTGTCAGTTATGTCTTGAGAGTGTTGATGGAAGAAGGATTGAGAGACAGTGCGCTGAAAGCTTCTGTGAGATCAGCCTTGTTGAGGACAGAGCTCTGAAGAGCTGATACGGCTGCCTTGAGTTTAGAAGTTGTAGAAGTCAACTCCTTCAGAGCCTCTGTGAGAGGTGTAAGAGCCTCTGTTGTCGGAGAGGAGGAGAACAAGCTTTTCAACTCATCTAACCTCTTGAGTACCTCTGTGGTGAAGGTTTTATGCTCCTCCTTCGTCACATAGGCACTTGGGGAACCTAGATCACCAACACATGGTGACCTTGTAGCCTTGGAGTGTAAGGCGCCCTCAGTGACCGATTTGGCGTTGTCATCTCGGGGACTTCCACCAGATCCTCGGACATCCCCAATTGAAGAGCCTACCGATGTTTTGTCGATTTCATGCCTAATAGGTTTAGAGCCTAACTTGGCAGAGGGATCGAGTGGAGACTTTGGGCGTTCTAGACCTGCAGTCTCGGTGATTCTCTCGCATGCCTCTGAAGCATGACTGGGTGGTTCACTCACGTGTGGAGGGGCAACGGATGCCTCTCTTGGTAGTGTTGAGTTCTTCGGCGAATGGACTCTTATGATAAAACTATCATCCTTTTGAGAGGATGATGGAGTAGAATAGGGTTTCCGGTTTGTGCGTTCGATAGAGGACGAAAGAATGTCCTCTGCGAGGTTAGTTGGTTCAGGGTTCAGTGTGTGCACGCTTTCTTCAATAGGGGTTCCCTCTAGAACAGGGTCCCTAGCCATGTGAGTTGCACTGGGAGGGGGTTTGGATGTGTGCCTTCGGCATCTTTTTCACCCTCTTCTAACTCCACTTCTTCCTCTTCGTTGTCTAGTACAACTTCTGTCCCCAAATCTACCACCTCTGTGGGCGCTGTAAAACTCTRTTTGAGATCGAAGATTATATCTTGGATTTGCTCAGTGGGGGACTCTTCTAGAACAGCTTTGTGCAACCTTCTGCGCTTAGGTACAGCCTCTGTCGGGCCTTCTTGAACCTCGGCCTCTATGACCTCAACCTCTGTGGGTTGGGCCTCCTTTGATTTCTTCTTTTTGGGAAGGCAGAGGACTGTTTGGACCCTCTTCTTCAACGGGTCTCTTTTTCTCAGAAGGATCGACATCCTTGTGTGTCTTCTTAGACTTCTTTGGCCTTCGTGGGGGACTACTAACTACTCTCGGTCCTTCCTCACTCAGCTCCCTTGCCTCTGCAGGCTCCTCCATTCTTCCCTCAACTCTCATTTTGTGCACTTCCTCACCTACGGGGATACCTATTCGTGGAGGGGTTTCAGGGACCGGCTCTGGCCTMCTGTATCCACGTCTATAAGCTTTCCTATCTCCCTTGCTAAGGTACTTGAGCATAGCTTTTGATAATGGCCTCGGGCTTCTGTAACCTATCTCATGCTCTGTTGGATGAAACTCCTTCATTAGGTATAAACGAGCATTAGGCTCTGCAGAGGGCAGCTTCTCTGCAATCATGTCTCCAAAGACCAAGCSAAAGAMCCTCTGTAAGATCAAGTTTGGGTAATTGAGGTCTTCCTTGGCTTTCTTCTGTGCTTTTACCTTCGATTTTCACCCCTTTGAGTAGCACATTTTTTCTTGATTAGACCCACCATATCATCAAAGATGAGTTGCGCGTAATCTAGGGGCAAGTTTAAGTATATTCCATAGACAATGGAGAGCATGGCATGAGATGCTTGATCGTGGCTGCCGACCTTCCCCATTAAACAGCAATTGATGATCGAAAATAGAGTATTCCATATAAGAAGAAGGCCCTTCCTCTTGAATTCAGTTCGTTTGATGATTTTCGTCTTTGCCGTATATGAATGGAATTCGAGGAATTTGATCAATTCCGTATCTGTTGGAGTTGGTACGAAAGCAGCCAGATTAAGAACGTCCAGTGTAGGTAGGTGCAGAGCAAGACGTAGGGTCTCAACGTTCATCTCCATTGGTACGAGGGATTTGATTATTGGGTGTGAAGCATAGCCCACTATGCTTAATCCAGCATCTTTCAGGGTGCAGATGTACGAACTGAGAAGAAATTAGGTGAGATAGGTTTTAGGGGTAGATTTTGTTGCAGTGAGTGCATAATAGATGGGGTGATTGCGAAGGATCTCCAGTAGTAGATAAGTGTATTCAGGGCAGCCATTTGATGATGGAGCGAAGTAGTAGTTGTTAGGTTTCTTTATCAGCATCTCTTTTTCATATATATTCTGTAAGAAAGATATGGCATGAGAGTTTAGTGCTTGAGATTGGTTGGTTCACTTCATTATTGCTTGGGTTGTTTTCGGATTGAGTTGAGACGGATGCTGAGCTTGAAGACATATTTACCGGTTGCCGGAAAGCTTGAGATTTTGCTGGAGGAGTATTTAGGGAAGTGAAGGGGTATGTGATGGGGGGAAAAGGTATTTATAGTGACGAATTTTGAATGTGAACCGTTTATTTGGCGATATACGTGATGAGTGGCTTATGGGAAAGATGAATCAAAATATGTCACGTCTTTTTAGGAAGACGCACGATTGATGACGTGCGCCCCCGTTTCTGACACGCGCGTGGTCAACTTTAACCTTTCTCCACAGAACCACACGCACCATATCAATAAAAGAAAACTATAGAAGAGTTTTGTCAGAGGCCTAATGGTAATAGAGACTATGTGATATGTGTGGGGCCTTCTAACATGTTACACCTTTGTAAACCTAAACGGTTTGAAAATCCTCAGAGAGATGAGCACTTGCTTAGTTCAAACCCACAGAGCCTCTGATAGAAGCGCCAGAGGTTCTGATGAGTTGACCTCTGAGATCAAGATACTTCAAAAAATTTGGCACCTTCTAAGGTTTTGATTTTCAATTCAAACACTCCCCCTTGAAGCCAGCTTCCATGGCTCCCCAAAATAAAAAATTAAAATCCTAAGAAGAAAGTATCGATAGAGGACCTGTTCAAAGAGCCTCTGAGAGTTATCATAGAGGATCTGAGAAAAGACTTCTGTGATGAAAAACATGTTGCTTCTTCAATAGGTTTTATTCCTTTTGAAGCATATACTCCCCCTCAAACCTTGCATGTCTTTGCGAGGTAAACCTACTAACTAAGAAAACAAGTGAAGGTTAATCAAGAAATAAAACTTTATACAAAAAGAGATAATTAAAAGTAAGACATACAACAATTAGAACTCTGGGCATGTCATTCCTATTTTTTCAATAAGGAAATTAAATCTTTTCTCATCAAGGGCTTTTGTAAAGAGATCAGCCAATTGGAATTCAGATTTGACAAAATATAGTTCGACATTACCTTTTTCTACATGATGTTTTAAGAAGTGGTACCTTATATCGATATGCTTTGTTTTTGAATGTTGCACAGGATTGGCTGATATTGCAATTGCGCTCTTAGAATCACAGAGAATGGGGATCTTGTCAACAGAGTAGCCATAATCGCGTAGCTGAGTCTGCATCCACAGAGCTTGTGAGCAACAACTTGCAGCGGCTACATATTCAGCCTCTGCGGTGGAAGTTGATACACAATTTTGCTTCTTCGAAGACCAACTAACAAGTTTTCATCCAAGAAATTGACAACTTCCAGAGGTGCTCTTTCTGTCGATTTGACATCCACCATAGTCTGAATCGGTGTAAGCCAAGAGATCAACGTTGGAGTGCAGAGGATACCAGAGTCCCAGAGTTGGTGTCTTTTTTAAATATCTTAGGATTCTCTTCCCTGCACTTAGATGAGATTCTTTGGGGTTTGTCTGATACCTAGCACAAATACATGTTGAAAACATGATATCAGGCCTACTTGCAGTGAGATATAGCAGAGATCCAATCATACCTCTGTAGAGTTTGCACACTACAGAAGGACCATTTATGTCTTTATGTAGCTTCTGGCCAGGGGCCATTGGTGTCCTCAGGGGAGAGGCATCATGCATCATGTACTTCCTCAAAAGATCATGCACATATTTAGATTGATTGATAAAGATTCCTTTAGAGGATTGTTTGACTTGTAGACCTAAGAAGAAGGTGAGCTCTCCCATCATGCTCATTTCAATCTCACTATGCATCAGAAACTCAAACTCTTTGCACATTGAAACATCAGTTGAACCAAAGATTATGTCATCAACATATATTTGTACAAGCAGAATATCATCATTTTGTTTCTTATGGAACAAAGTAATGTCAGTTGTACCTCTGTGGAAACCATTTGTAGAAAGAAAAGTAGACAAGCGTTCATACCATGCTCTGGGAGCCTGTTTGAGGCCATACAGAGCTTTGTCTAGGAAATAGACATGGTTAGGATACTTCTCACTTTCAAACCCAGGTGGTTGCTTGACATAGACTTCTTCTTTGATTTTGCCATTCAAGAAGGCTGACTTCACATCCATTTGAAACATCTTAAACCCTCTATGAGCAGCATATGCCAGAAAGATGCGAATTGCTACTAGTCTAGCCACAGGGGCAAAGGTTTCCTCATAGTCGATGCCGTCCTCTTCGCAATACCATATGGCAACTAGTCTAGCCTTGTTTCTCACCACCAAACCTTGTTCTTCCTTTTTGTTGCAAAAAACCCACTTGGTGCCTATTGCAAGCTTTCCATTTGGCAGAGGTACAAGAGTCCATACAAAGTTTCTGTCAAACTGAATGAGCTCATCTTGCATAGCATCAACCCAAAAGGGATCTGCCAGAGCCTCTGCCACTGACTTTGGTTCAATTTCACTCACAAAACAAGCAAATAAGCAAAAATTTGCAGTGGCTCGTGTTTTCACACCAGTAGAAGGTTCTCCAATAAATTGAGATTGTGGATGGCTTTTGGTCCACTTAGTAACATGTTGTTGAACAGCGAATATTGTTTCTTGAAGAGTTTGAGATTGAGATTGAGATGCGGAGTCTGGGACTTGTTCATGATCTTGGATTGAAGAGAGGTCTGGAGGACTTTCTGTTTGGGTAGCTTCTGGTGTAGAAGCTTCTGTGGAAGGTGTTACAGAGGATGATGTGATGGGAGGTGCTTGCTCTGTAATGGTTGTTGTGGAAGGACTAGCTCTTGTAGCTTGATCTTGACTGACAGATTCTGYAGAGGTTCTGTMAGGTTCATTGTCATCTTCATACCACTCTGCAAAGAATTGTTCTAAATCTGGGGTGATTGTGGCATTTGGTGACTTGTCGGCCTGAATTTTCAACTCTTTAGAGAACTTATCTTTAATAACCTGAAAATATCATCAAATTTCACATTAGTGCTTACAACCACAATTTGAGTCCTAGGAATATATACTCTATATGCAGCAGTATCCCATGCATATCCAATAAAAATTGCATCATCTCCCTTGGGCTCAAATTTTCCTATAGACTCTCTATCTTTTAGTACAAAGCATTTACATCGAAACACATGGAAGAACTTGATGTTTGGACTTTTGTTGTGGAGAAGCTGATAAGGTGTCTTCTCAAATTTTTTTACCACCAAAGACCTATTCTGTGTGTAGCAAGCAGCAGAGACAGCTTCTACCCAGAAGGAGAGTGGTAGCCCAGAGGCATTCAACATAGTTCTGGTAGCTTCAACGAGTGTTATGTTCTTCCTCTCCACTACTCCATTCTGTTGTGGAATCCTTGGGGCTAAGAAATTGTGAGTGATGCCAACAGAGGCCAGGTATTCTTCAATCACAAAATTCTTAAACTATGTGCCATTGTCACTTCGGAGTACTCTAACCTGAAGACCATGAAGAACTTGGAGTCTTTTCAAAAGATTGATTAGTACAGATGGAACTTGAGATTTCTTTCTAATGAAATCTACCCAAGTAAATCTTGAAAATTCATCAATAAGTACCAAAATGTACTTTTTTCCTCCAAGACTTTGCACTGAAATAGGACCACAGAGATCCACATGAAGCATTTGCAAAGGCTTATCATAGGAAGGATCCGACTTGGTTTTATGAGAAGACCTTTTGAGTTTTCCCATTTCACAGACTGAACAAAGATGATCTTTTTCAAATTTTATATTGGGCAGTCCTTTGACTAAATTAAGCCTTACCAGCTTGTCAAGAGTATGAAAATTAATATGACAAAACCTGGTATGACAGAGCCAAGCTTCTTCATTCTTCATAGAGGACACAAGACAAACTTCCTTTTTGGCTTCTAATGTGTCAAAACACAAAAGATATTGATCTCCTCTTCTATTGTCCCTCATTACCTCTATCAGTGTATCAGCTTTGTACATAATGCAGAATTTAACTTTAAAGAGCACATCAAGACCATTGTCACACAACTGACTGACACTTATGAGATTGTGTTTCAGTCCATCCACATAAGGGACTTGATTCATCTTTATTTCGCCTTTAACAATCATTCCATATCCTTTGATCCTCCCCTTCTGATTTCCACCAAATGCAACAGAACCTACTTCTTGCTTTAGGTATGATGACAGAAGCTCTAAAGTGCCAGTCATATGTCTCGAGCATCCTGAGTCAACGTCCCAAGTACACACATGCTGCTTCTTCTGCATTTAGACAACGTTTAATTTGGGTACTCACTTCCAATTGGGTCCTTTAACATTAGCCTGTTTGATCTTTTGGTTTGGTCTTATTGTTCTTTGAAGAAGAATTGCCAAATTGTCTATTGTTCACCCCAGATCCATGGTTCTTGGGGTGAGAGACCAGACATGATGAGTGGTGAATATGTTTGGATA
>NW_020201740.1:41264-50283 GCF_001531365.2 Cynara cardunculus var. scolymus
TGGTTTGTTGTCAAATTCTGAGAAACCCAGACCTCTTCTCCCCATGTTAACTTTGATCTTTTTATAAACATTTTGAGCATCTTGAAACTTTTTAATCTTGAGCTCTCTTTCAAGAATATCTTGATGCAAAAACTCTCTTTTTTTTTTGGAAGTAATCTTTGACAGAAGCAACATTGCATTTCTCATGCTCTACTTTCCTCAACTCATCAACCTTGTTTTTTAATTCCTTTTCAATTTTGGCAAACTTTTCTTTTGAAGATTTTTCCAAATTCACAAAGTTTGTTTGTGCCTCTTCGAACATTTTAAATAATCTATTTATTTCCTCTGTGAGAAGAGTGACTTCTTTCTCACAAAAGGAAAGTTTTTCTTTAAGCTTGTAATGTTCVAARTGGCATGAWTCAAGATTATCAATGATCTCTTTGTATAGATCAATTGATTCAGAAGAGTGAGAAGTTGAAACCTCTTGGTCATTTGAGTCAGAAGAGTCGGAGCCAATTTTTTCCATATTACAGAAGATCTCATCCTCTGTGTCTGAGTCTTCCCAAGCAAGAAGTCCCTTCTGATCATCTTCGTCTTAGGATTCATCAGTGACTAACTCACTAGTTTGAGCTAGCAGAGACTTCTGTTGATAGTACTCAGCCTTCTTTTTGTAGAAGGTTGCATCTCTTGGACCCTTTTGTGGAGCCTTAGGCCCTTTAGACCAACACTCAGCAGCAAAATGGCCTGACTTACCACATTTGAAACATCCTTCTTTTGTCTCTTCTTTCTTTAGCTCAACTATCTTCTGTGGGGGCTTCTACTCCTCCTTTTCACTTCCATCAGATCTTCCACCTTCTGTGTAGTTTCTTCTGTTGAAACTTCTATACTCTTTCTTTTCACCACGCTTCCTATACTCTCTGGTGATCAATGCTAGAGTCTTCATCATTTCTTTCATTGTTACTTCTTCTTCAGAGCTTTCCTCACTCTCTGCGATCAGAATCTTCTTTTTCTTTTTCTTCTCTTTTTCTTCCTTCTTTGATTTTCTCCCCTTACAAGAGCCACCATCTTCTGCAACTAGAGSAAGAGGACCACCATAATTCTTCTCCATTTGAAGCACTTGAGACTCTTGACTTTTGAGTGAACCAAACAAGTCAGCCAAGGTCCATACTTCTAAATCCAAAATGGCCTTCATTGAYATGGTCAAATGCATCCATTCGTTTCCAAGACTTTTCAAGAACATAGAGTTGTTGTCCTCTGTAGTTCTAATCACTCCACGTCTCTTTGCAATTGTTGATTAAGGTATTGAACCTGGAGTATGTGTCTGACAGGGATTCACCCTCCTTAGCCTTGAAGCTATGATATTCATCAATACAAATGGCTCGGTTGTTCTTTAGAGTCTTCTTCCCTCCTTCAATTTGTTTCTCCAATTCTGCCCAAATGTCCATAGACAGATGGCAATGATCAATACAATTGAAAATCTCATGAGAAATAGCCATGATTAATAGCGTTTTACATTTGCTTCCCAATTCAACCAATACCTTATCTTCATCGCTCCAGTTTGCAATTGGTTTTGGCTCATAGTGCTCAGGAACTTYGDGGGTTRTACYAGTTGCTGGAACTCGTGGAATCAAATTCATTGGCACGTATGGTGGATTGTAGAGAAATTCACAAATTATGGGGTGAATTCCCTCCAGGAAGATGATCATGCGCACTTTCCATTGTGGGTATTCCTCTCGGATAAGCGTGGGAGACTTGGATTGAGATCCAGTACTCACGAATGAGGTATTACCCATGTTCGCCATTGAAATTTGAAGAAAAAATAAGAACAAGATGAAACTGATTCAACAGTGAGTGAAACAGAGTAATCTGAAGAAAATGGTGTTCAAGGAATCACAGATTAATACCAAAAGCAGAATTAATTGAATTAGAATTCAAAACCTGCTCTGATACCAATTGTAGGATCTGAATTCAACTTTGGTATTGATCTAACACTCTAAATAAGCTCTAAAACATTTGAAGTGCAGCGGAAGTATTAATAAGAGCAAAACAGAGTGAGTAAGTGATTAGAAATTCTAAACACACCAAGAACACACAGTCTCAACAGAGAAGATGAATGCAAGAAGATTGCTCCATAGGTTTTTCAATTGATTCAATTGAAAATTTTGACAATTACAATACTGGAAGCACATAGTTTACAAAGGCCCTATCTGCTATTTATACTAGTTCCTAACGACCTTAGAGACTAGATCTTGACAAGTGTCTTCATCTGGGTCGTCCAAAGATAGTCGATTAAGTCCTAGTCACGTGAGAAGCACATGCGGCTAACAACCTTTGAAAACTTTTAGAACAGAAACTTCACAGAAGACGAAAACCGCAGACCCTCTGTGAGCCATCTCAGAGGCTCAGCTGAAAATGACTTGCGTGTTCTTTTGATCAGAGGACTATTTTCCAGAACTTCTGAGAGACGCATCAGAGGTTCTGCCACTCTTTACTTGCTCGATCAAACGGCTTCTGTCGCTAATCCTCTGTTGTCTTCTGTGGAGTTAACCTTCTGTCAAGATTTGCAATATACTTTTTCTATACTTTTACAAAATAGGAATACTGGAGCTAACAATCTCGTCGAGGGGGAGCAAGCAGTTCCATCAGTCGATGAAGAGCTGCATCCTGTTGCTCCAGAACCTCAATCAAGCACCAAGTGGACAAAAGATCATCCACACCACCAAATCATTGGTGATCCAACCTCTGGTGTCAAGACGAGATCTGCCACAGCAAATGAATGCATCTTCACCAACTTTCTGAGCATTATAGAACCAAAGAAGATTTCAGAAGCCCTACAAGACCTGAACTGGATAGACGCAATGCAAGAAGAATTACTCCAGTTTGAACGAAACAAAGTATGGTCCCTTATGCCTCTACCCAAAGGGAAGACGACCATAGGAACCATATGGGTTTTCTGTTGCATTGTAATAAGGAACAAAGCCAGGCTTGTTGCCAAAGGCTACCGCCAAGAAGAAGGGATTGATTATGATGAAACATTTGCTTCCGTTGCAAGACTTGAAGCCATCAGAATGTTCCTAGCCTACGCCGCTCATAAAGGCTTTAACGTCTATCAGATGGATGTCAAGTATGCCTTCCTCAACGAAAAACTTCAAGAAGAAGTCTACGTGCAGCAGCCTCCTGGGTTCGAAGATCCAAAACATCCAGACTATGTCTAGTTTCTGGATAAAGCCCTCTATGGGCTGAAACAAGCACCCAGAGCCTGGTATGAAACTCTATCTACCTTTCTCATCAACAACGGTTTCGAAAAAGGTACAATCGATACAACCCTCTTTCTCAAAAAGCATAAAGGTGACATCTTACTTGTTCAAATATATGTGGACGATATTATATTTGGTTCTACAAATGCAACACATTGCAAAAAATTCTCAGAGTTGATGAAAAGTAAATTTGAGATGAGTATGATGGGAGAACTAAGCTTCTTCCTTGGCCTTCAAATCAAACAAACTTCAGAAGGAATCTTCATCAATCAGTCCAAATATGTGACTGACCTTCTGAAGAAATACTCTCTCTCAAATTCATCATCAATGAGAACACCTATGGCTACAGGATCTAAGCTTTTTGTTGATCCATCAGGCAAACCTGTGGATGTAACAACCTACAGAGGCATGATTGGATCACTCCTGTATCTAACTGCTAGTAGACCAGATATAATGTTTGCCACATGTCTTTGTGCAAGATATTAGTCCAATCCAAAAGAATTGCATCTCTCTGCAGTCAAGAGGATCTTTCAATACCTAAAGTTAACTCCATCATTGGGTCTCTGGTATCCAAAGAACTTTGGCTTTGATCTAATAGCCTTCACAGATACAGATCATGCAGGTTGCAAGCTTGATAGAAAGAGCACGTCTGGAAGCTATCAACTCTTGGGGGACAAGCTAGTAAGTTGGACATCTAGAAAACAAAATTGTGTCTGCGCATCCACAGCAGAAGCAGAATATGTTGCTGCTGCTAGTTGTTGTTCACAAGTTCTCTGGATGAAGACTCAGCTTAAGGACTATGGTTTCCATTATGACAAAATCCCTATCCTCTGTGACTCCAAGAGTGCCATAGCAATCTCTGCAAATCCAGTGGAGCATTCCAAGACCAAGCAGATCGATGTAAGGTACCATTTTCTGAAAGACAATGTTGATAAAGGTAATATAGAAATGTATTTTGTWCCAACTGAGATTCAACTTGCTGACATTTTCACAAAAGCTCTTGATGAGAAAAGATTTTTATTCCTAGTCAGCAAGATGGGTATCCTGAATCTCACCACTAAAAGGCACTCATTAGCTTATAACTAGAGATCTTCAATATCTCATGGTTATGCCTATAAGTGATATATCAAATTTTAGCCAGAAACTCCAAGTATCCTAAACTAGCACCTCTGGTCATAAAAACCAGAGCCTTTGGCTATTTAGACTTACTTCGAACAATTTTTGGCAAGCAATCTCCATCACCTTTGAAACTAGAACCCCTCTGGTCCAAAGCAAATACTTAGTAATTTGTACCAAGTATTCTCTTACTCACCAGAGCCTCTGGGTATATAGACCAGAGCCTCTGGAATCCAATTCCTTGAGTCCACATCCTATTGTGTCTCAACTTGGACTTAAGCATTCATTCATTTCATCTCCTCATTGTTGTTTATCCTTTGGACCCAGAGCCCCTCTGGTCCAAGGCATATACTTAGTTTTCATACACTAAGTACTCTCTTCCCACCCAGAGCCTCTGGTTCCAAAGACCAGAGCCTCTGGTTTCCAATTTCTTTGAAACCAGCGCTATCAAGTCCCCATCTATGACTTGGTATACACCTAACCCTTTTATACCATACCAGAGCCTCTGGTTCTAAAGACCAGAGCCTCTGGATTCATATTCTTTGTAACTAGAGCTTCTCTGATCTCAAAGACCCTTTCCCCACTTCCACTTAGCCAGCTTTCATACATTCATCATTCTTCACAACCAGAGCCTCTAGTTGTATAGACTAGAGCCTCTGGTACCCCCAATTCTTCTTTATTATTTGTTTGAGGGGAAGTCCTTGAAAACTTCAAATCCTCACTCATGCATCATTTGAGGGGAAGCAACAATTTTATCTTCACATTTATTTTATGAATCTTTCATCCAGAGCCTCTGGTTCTACTATCTAGAGCCTCTTGCCACCTAAATGCTACAATTAGATGAGATTTTAAATTATTTTTGGGAAACGTCCTCATCAAGATATTATTTGGAATAATATTTATTTCAAATAATTCACTACGTCATACTACCACGGGCCTGACAACCTACAGGCAGTTCCCCATGAGCCGTTTCAAATTTCCTCCCCTCCCTAACCCCGTCTTGACACGTGTCATCGAACATTAATGGCACGTGCTATCAAGACGGCTCACGTTCTTCAAATCATATCACAAATACCTAAACTGCCAAAAAATTTCATGATTATTATATTTTAATAATCAAGAAACCGTTTCCCTTCCGCCCCCCACACCCCACTGCCTCACCATATTACCGCCTATAAATACCTTTCTTCCTCATCCATCTTCTCTTTACGCTTCCATAAACCTGCAACTATATTCTGACGAACAACAAACCTGCAACAATGGCCTCCTCCACCTCCCGTGAATCAAACAACAATGATAGTCGAGTACAATCCACCGACACTGACAGCCACGCTCTTGTCTTCTTACCTATGAAACCCAACAACCATGCTATCGAACTACGCAACACACTCTTTGACGACCGCTTTCCAGTTATGATTGAGTTCTTCAAGAACTGCATCCTTCTTCCCGCTCTCACTCTTGTCGACAATGGCGTACCATTAAAGTACGTCCAGCAATATTGGCAAACCTGTGAGTTTCACCCACCCAGCCATGCTATAATAGGGGACATGGACGCCCATAATGACATGATTTGCTCGCTAAAAATATCGCAGGCTAAGGTTTCTCGGGTTTCATACATTCCCACTCGTCGGGAACTTGGAATTGCACAATACGACGAACCACCAACCACTGATGACCTCCTCCGCTTCGTGAAGATGCTAGGTTACAATCGTGACCTATGCAATGTATTGGACTTCAAATGCCAATTCCTCCCGCCGATGTGGAATATGTTTTTCTCCATTCTCAACAGGGTCCTCACATGCAAACTGGGCTCATTGGACCAAGGGAACATAAACATCATGACTATCATGTATGGGCTGTTCTTCAACTTGAACCTCGACTACGTCTTCCTCATCTACAACGAGATTCATATGGCGGTGCTCAAGAAATGTAAACTCCAAGCCGCTGGACAGCCCTTCCTGCGGATCTCTTCCCTCGCTTCCTTGCCCTCTTCGTTGGGGACGCAATGAGGAAGCATGGTCTACCAGCTACGGAGCCCTTCACCCCTATCCACAACATGCATGGACATCGCCCAACCCTCTCGAGTGAGGGTTATAGCATCAACCATCCACTCTCTAGGGCTATGCTCAATGTCATTCCATCGACATCTGAGATACGCCAAGCCTATGAACGATGTATGCTGTCCTAGAAACCAAGGGCAGCTACCCCAGAGCGATTAGATCTGTCCCCCCTACCAAGCGAGGGAGCACCTGAGTCCTCTTCATCGGATGATGAAGATGATGATGATGATGCTACTCATCATGCCTCCCCCAACCCTACTCATACACTTTCTCAACCCACTTCCCAAACGGCAACCACATCCACTACCCCTGGCGATCAAAGCAAAAGGGGTTTTGAAACAGGACGACCCAGTCCAATCCCAACCCCAGCCAGCCATCCAGAGGCCATTCTTCGGGCCTCTAGAGATGTATCAGCCGAGGTACCACAATTTCCATCACCCCTCTCTCAATAGAGAGGTGATGAAGACATAAGAGCCCATTTGCCTCAGGGCTCGACACACCCCATCACACACACAGAAGCATGTGTTGCCTCTGATATTGAACCCCAAGATCATTCAGAGCGATCTTCCCTTCATGCACCTCCCCCTTTGATATTTGATCTATCGAAAGGGACACACATTCGCTTCACTTACTCCGCCTCTGAAGCCGAGGAAGAGGAAACTGATGTAGCAACATCACAAGATAGCTCCTCTCTTGAGGGTTATCAAGGACGTGATGGAAGTCCATCTAGGCCTACCTTCTCACAAGGCTAAGAAGGCATCTCAGGAGCAGAGGCACATCCTGTAGCATCTGTTGCTGCAGGGGTTACCCCACATGCTGACCTGGTCACAAAGGCTGAGTTCCAAGCCTTTGTCGATACAGTGATGCGGTCCTTGGAAGACCTTAAACTCATCATACAAGGGATTGTTGATAGCCAACCCTCCATTGATAGCTCTGACCTCTAACAATCCCTTGCAATCCTCCAACACCACCTCACCCAAATCGAAACCCAAACCTAAACCAATACCACCCACCTTCAAATGCTCCAACAAACCATCACCCAACATCACAACACCACATCCTCCCTTGCCACCCAACGAAACCAAACCCTCATCCAATCCATTGCCACCCTCACGGCCCAGGCAACTGAGGCTGATGAGAACCTAACCTATATCATCTCCCAACTACAAACCATCATTCGAACCCTTCACTCACTACCCACAACCATCACCTCCCAAATTCCTCCTCATGCTCCACCTCAATCCACCTCATCCATCAATGCTACCCTTGCCAACCTCACCAACCAAATGGCCTCCATCCAAACCACCCTCATCCACCTACCTGCAACTATCCTAGCCCAAATTCCCCACCCTACTCCACCCCAACCTCCCTCTGCAGGCCCATCCTTTGATGAAGCCTTCTCCTCATTCACTGCAGAGGTGAGAGACCTCATCACCAACCTTCCCATCCCTCAATATACATCCACCACCACCTCTATACAACCATAAACCTCATCCTCCTCCACCAACTTTACAACCAGAACTAACCTATGGGCTCTGTCCAAGGCGTTAGTCTCATCTTTCAATGAGATTAGTGCCAAATTCGTTCATCGGCCATCCATCCGACAAGGGTTCTCTCCCAGAACCTGGCGCACCACCTCTCTCCTCCAAACAATGGAGGCGAGTCGAAGACAAGAAACCCTGAAGGCATATCTTGCGTCCTTCAGGAAAGACAAGAAGAAGAAGAGGACCATAGCCTCTTGCCCCAGCAGCCGCCAACACAAAAGGTCGAGACATGAAGACCAAGACCCCGATGATCAAGGTCTTGGACCTCATGAGGGGGAGACAGAGGCCGCGACTGCACAGCAAACAGAATCCGTTGCACCACCACCACCATCACCACAAACACAACCACCACCTTCAACCGAAGGAACCCAAGCAAGGGAACTAGAGGCTCTGCCCTCTAAAGATGTACATGTACATGTTCCCTTTGCTGCAACCCCAGAACCCATCGTGTTGACCTCTTCAACCGATGAAGAACCTACTACCCCACCAACACAACTTAACCAACCTTTCTCTTCAACACCCACATCAAACCTACCCTTAACCCCTTCACCAACACCTCGCACCACTCAACCCTTCATCCTACCCACACAACCAGAACCAACAATAATCCAACCTTCATCACCTCAACAACCACAAACCCAAACAGAACCCCATGCACCTGAAACCACCCAAGCCAAACCAAATGAACCACAAGAAACCATACCCTCACCAACTCATACACAACCCTCCACCCAATCACCCGTGGTGCATGCGGATACTCCTTCTTCATCAAGGCAACCCCCTCAGAACCTGGTAGATGATATTGTTGGACCTTAAATTCAGCTTTGATATTGATCTAATACTCTGAATGAACACTAAGATGATTAAAGTACAGCGGAAACAATAATAAGAACAGAACAGAGTAAATAAATCAAGAATACACAGTCAAGATGAGGAAGAAGATGAACACAGGAGAATTGCTTCAAAGGTTTTTCAATTCATTCAATTGAAAATATTGACGATTACAATACCGGAAGCACACTGATTACAAAGGCCTTAGCCGCTATTTATACTAGTTCCTAAC
>NW_020201741.1:0-5227 GCF_001531365.2 Cynara cardunculus var. scolymus
GTAAAACAACGAGTAAAAGCCTTATTTTTACAATAGACCTAATCATCTATTTATACTAAACGACTATTAAGAAGATAACTATCTAATGCTACTTTCTAGCAAATCGTCTATCTAACAGATAGGGTTTATCTTTCACATGGATAAACATTAACAATAAGATAAACTCGAATTCCAGTTGTTGAATTGTCATCTCCAGCTGTCATTCATGGTATGAAGATTTCATCCTTATCTTCAAATCTTCATTGCGTGCTTGGATGCAGTGCTGGAAAATCTTCTAAGTGTTGTTTGTCTAGAGGATCGATGAGAATGCTTCTTTCCATCGCATCCTTGAACTTGTCCATTAATCCTCTGTTGAACTTGTCCATCGGTCCAATGGTTGAACTATCCATCGATCCAATGGTTGAATTCCAGACTTAGTTGATTCTGCCTTGATGTCTTCATCGGTCTTCTGGTTCTTCATCACTTGTTGTTTTTCATTACTTTTTACATCATGAGTTATGGGGTTTAACAATAATATTAATTAATTTTAATCAAGCAATGATGAAAGGAAAGTATTTGATGGGATGGAGGAAAGACAAATGAAAATCTTGGAAATCGAGTTTGACTTTTGAAGGAAACTTGCAAGTCAAGTAACGAAACTTGCAAAACAAGTTTCGTTAGAAAGACCGAAAATGTTACTTACAAACTCGTAAAAATAAATTATTTAGTCTACGTGAATTAGTCGTGAGCCACAAAGGATGAGATCTGATGTAAAACAACAATGATCGACTAATCCGTAACTCGTAACAAAAGTAAGAAAATGTAACGTAACTTGGAAATAAAAACAGAAATAAGATGAAGATTAAATACGAGTACTTAAATTAAAACTTGAGAACGTAATTACAACTTCACTACAAAAATCGATTCTTGATTTGGAAACAAAGAAACCGAAAGCAATAATCTAGAAAGTGACTAACACAAAGATCATAAGTATCAAATGGAAGAAAGCAAGTAAATTGGAGAATTAGTTTGTGAATTGGTTTGTGAAAAATGGTTAATTGGTGTGCAAACATAAGCCTTAAGCCTTCTATATATAGGCTAAGGAAATTCACAAAGTGGGTGCCAACTAATAAGACAAAAGCTTCATCAAAACTGGGCTTTGACCGGGCCCAAGGTTGTTGATCACGCCTCTTCTATGGATCAGCCCACTTCTTCACGGCCCAGGCAGAATTTCAGCTCTCGGACAGGTGCTATAGGACCATGCCACTCCTGGTCCTATAGGACTGCTGTAGGATTGAGCCCAAAAATTGTCAAAAACCTACATAAACAAGGAATTAACATTAGATATACTATATTACTACTAATATATAAAAAAGACATAAAAAGACTCAATTAAGACACTAATGGGTAAATAAAATAAAAGAAAATGGTTAAGAAAATGATGTAATAAGGTTAATAAATTAACACTTATCACGAGGGTTAGACCGAAAGGTCTAGTGAATTATCCTTTTTATGTTATTGCAGGAGGAAAATCACCAAAACCTTATAGAAAACAACTATTCATATATATAAAACAAATATATGAACAAATAGGAATATAATACCAGATCCTTTCCACTTTTCAAGCTAAGCATTTAGCTATTCAAATCTTATACCTTTGAACCAATCAGGTTTTATATAATATCATTTTTAAACCTTTTCTAATCAAACAAGGTTTAAATAAAGTTTCGGGCCAAACATGATATTTTCTCCTCAATAACATCCAGATTATGATTTTCAATAAGAACCTTGATCCTAAATCTTTAAATCACAGAGAAATAAAGATTCTAGATGACGGTAGTCTTAAAGGATATAATAGAAAAAGTTATATCATACAACTGCCACCCTTATATCAAATGTACATCTCTCCTTGATATGTCACCCTTATCCCATGTTACACCTCTCCTTGATATGCCACCTTTATCCCATGGTACACCTCTCCTTGATATGCCACCCTTATTTCCTCATCAAAACATTTCACAAAAAATATTCCAAATAAACCGCAGCCATTGGAATTATTATCAATCCAAAATCATTTATATCAATTTTATATTTTATGATAAAATAATAATTTTTATTAATAAAGCATAAGGCATAACTCAAATCCGGTTAACCTAGGCTTGGCCGGACTTCATCTCCGGTCAAGTCTTGGTCGGTTTACCAAATCCTGACAACTCATTGCCCAAGGCTTGTCCGATTTAACACTTAGAATAAATTCCAACACCTTTGTCCGAATAAGAAGTCCGGACAATACATCGACTAAAACTTGACCGATTTAAAACAATCTGGTCACCATTTAGTCGTATTCCTACTTCTCCGTTCAAAATACTTGGTATAACCTTAATAATCATAAGTCGCTTAACCCTTGCCCGATTTAAAAATAATCCGGACAAGCTTTGTCCGATTTAAACTTAATCCGGTCAGTCTTTGTCCGGATAAAACCCTTAAGCAATTAACTGATTCCTTTCCAATAATAAATAATATTCAAATAAAACCAATAACAAATTTTATGCAAAAAGGTTTAGAAATCACTCACCTTAACAAGCCTTTTGAAAACAATCTTCTTGAAACCAGATACTTGAAATCCGGTCAACTCCCTCTATATTTAAATCGCTCAACTTTTAAAATGGCAAGAAGAAGAGAAATGGAGGCTAAGCCCTCCTTTTATATCTTTTTAAAACTGGAAGGTCGGCTAAATAGCCCCCTTCCCATGTTAACCCACTTCATGCATATGCATATATATTCTCTACATACATACACCCATGCATAATACTTATTATGCACACATACTCATATATATATATATATATATATATATACCCACATATTATACATATAAAATTTTCGCACATTAGCATGATCAAATATAACAATTTATCATGCTATCATGAAATCATTTAATCAGATAATTACGTATTTATTACCTCGGGTGATAATCAAGATCCAATTATCACAATAAAAACATTAAGAAGTTGGACAATGTGCTTGTGATATTATAATTAAGACTTTAAGACTTTGTGCATCAAAAGATAGTACCTTATACATTTAAGGTTGTTTTTAAGACTTTTCTCAAATTTGATTTATAAAATAATATAGATTAATAATATACAGTACCTAAATATTAATAAGATAAGTCAAATGGGAGGTTGAATGGACACCTTGTGCCATTTTTGGAACCCACACATCTAATATATTTCGGAAATACCGTTTCGTACCACTATTTTAGGTAAATAAATAAAATAATTTTTAAAATTTAAATATATAACAAATATCTACATCATATCTTTAAGATATCTAAATGTTAAGATAAATAGTAGAAACATATATGGATCAACAAATTAAACAAATATATGAATTAAAGTTGACACACATCATTTAATACATTGATGATCATAAAAAAAAAACCCTTGTAAAGTTGAAAATCACCCGTTTGATCAAAATTCCGAATGTTGCTTTCTTAGAAAAATCGGCGTCAACATCTGAAAACTATCTCAGTTCTTTAGATACGTTAAAGTACTTTCTTAATATCTATTTGTAAGCAAATTTGTCCCTATATAGATTGTTTAGGTTAGGTTATTCCTTTCGGTTTCCGTAACAAAATGTAAATTTTGTTAAATTTGTGTTTGTATTTAATCTTCCTTCTATAAAAACTTTTTATCTTAGTTATCAATACTAAAATAATCAAAAACTGATATAAAATATTGACAACGTTAAATGATTTTTTAACTGTTTTCAAAACACAGATGATTATGTTTAACGGTTTTTCAAAAATTGATCATTTTTTCAGCAGTTTTCGAAAAAAAAACTATTACAATTTTCAAACAAATACTTAAATTTTAACTGATGAACTTTAAGGGGGTGTTTGGGATAATTTATGTTTTTCAATAAAAATATATATCAACTTATTATAAGTTAGAATGATTTAACTTTTTCAAAAATTCTTTATTACCGGTATAAGTTGTCTATCCAAACACTCAAAAGTGTTTATTATCAGTATCACACTGGAATAAGTCAATAAATCATTTTCATAAGTAATTCCAAACACCCTCTAACATGTAATGATCTAATTAAATAATAAATACAATTGATTATAATTTATAATAAATATAAGTATTTGTTTCATAAAATAATTAGACAAAAAGTCGATTCAATGTTATTATAAAGGTAGATAGCCGCCCATCATCTAGAAGAAAACTCATTTCCATAGAAGAGACGAATATGTCAATTCAAAACATAAGGGTTTATTTGTCAACATTGTAAATCGGTGTTTGATTAAGATATAATTATTTCATATCTACTTATATATGTTTGTGTTTACTAAATAAGTGTAAAAAAATTTATATTATGAAACAAATACATGTGAAACAAACACACTGTGAAACAAATATATTTTAATTAATACCTTAAGTTCCAGCATTATAAAAGGAAAAAACATGTGAAATTAAAGTACAAGTTCTTACGATTATTACAACATATGAGATTTCCATTTGAAATCTCTAAATCGTCAGATCTTCTTATGAGAAATCTCCAAATTGTCAGATATAAAGGAACTTTCTTATGAGAAATTTCTAAATCATTAGATCTTTGATAATAAGTTCATCATGTGTTATTTCATATGATTTTTGTTTTATCAATGACTAGAATTTATTGTAGTGATTAACATATATTTATTTTGCAATGTGTTTGTTTCACATGTACTTGCTTCACGATTTGAACCTCTTTGGTGTGTTTGTAAAACAAAAAATACACGTAAAAAATTTTATATTATGAACCGAATACATATGAAACAAACATATCGTGAAACAAATACATTAAAACTATAGTTAGATATACAAATATCATGTGAAATAAGACCTTAAGGTAGAAGTTCTTCCGGATCTCAAAATTTTGGAGTTGTCAAATGATTAAGCTCCAATATATATATATATATATATTATATATATATATGTGTGTGTGTGTGTGTATATATGTATGTGTGTGTGTGAAACCAATATATAAATGACAAATCAAATACAAACCATAGAAATATTACAATATTTATGAAACCAAATATTCGGTAGACTAGATTGATGGTTGAGATTGCTTTGTATTGTTTTTAACATTTCTATAGTTTGCATTTGATTGTGACACACACACTTTCTCTCTCTTTCCATATATATATATATATATATATATATATATATATATATATATATATATATATATATAT
>NW_020201741.1:6112-14778 GCF_001531365.2 Cynara cardunculus var. scolymus
TATATATATATATATATAGCCAAAAGTTATTTTGAAAACCGGTAGATATTTGAGAAGTAAAGAAGTGATTCTAGCCCTTCATACGGTCAATATCGGATTTGACTATTCAATAATTACGGCTCTCGCTGGTCAAAAATATCGGCTATACGAAAAATAGAGATGGTAAAAATAGAGATGGTAGTTTCGTAACTTTTACAAATAAATGGAAAACGGGTTCATATATGAACCTTTGTGATTCACATATGAACTATATGTTCATATGTGAACTCCTGTTATTCACATATGAACTATTTTAACTAGGGCAAATTGCATGAAAAAATAACGTACTTTAACTTGATTTATATTTTGGGTAACGTACTTTCAAAACTTTCATTTTGGTACCTAAGATGTAAAGTTTTAAACATTTAAGTACCCGGGTAACTGGTTGAAGTATTAACCGGTTATCATACTGATATGGCGAGTAATGTGTTATCCAAATCATTATTATTTGTTGACCTAGTCAGTGATGCGGATTTTTTTAATCTAAAATTAGTCTTTGTTTAGTCTAAAATTAGTCTTCACTGGGTTACCCGGGTACTTAAATGTTTAAAACTTTACATCCTATGTACCAAAATGGAAGTTTTGAAAATACGTTACCCAAAATAGGAATCAAGTTAAAGTACATTACTTTTTCATGCAATTTGCCGTTTTAACTAATTCATATATGAACTAATTAATTAATTCACATATGAACCAATTAACTGATTCATAAATGAACCTATAGGTTCATATGAATCAGTTAAATAGTTCACATGTGAACTAATTAACGAGGAGACATATGAACATATAGTTCATATGTATATCACATGAGTTCATAAATGAACCCATTTGCTATCTATTTGTAAAAGTTACGAAACTGCCCCTCTATCTTCGCATACCCATGTGAGGAATTATCCGGTGCTTAACGGTAAAAGCCGCAAATGTTAACCAGATTAAGGGCTAGGATCAATTTTTTATTTATCAAATATTTACCACTTCTCAAATGAACCTCTCCCTATATATATATATATATATATAGAGAGAGAGAGAGAGAGAGAGAGAGAAAGAAAGAGAGACTTGGGATCATGTGAGACCAACTTGTTTTTGTGAGACCACATTTTTATACTTGAAACTTCACAGTAAAACACCGTGAAGGTAATATTCACAGTGTTTTTGCTGTGAATGTTCAAATTTCACAAACAATGTTTTGCTATGAAGTTTCAAGTGTAAAAATGTGGTCTCACGTGTCTCACGAAAATAAACTGTCTCACGTGAATCCAACCCCATACACGCACATACAGGCCTAATCAAATGAAACTCAATAGTTTGTGATAGTCGTAAAATTTAATGTGAGCCACTCATTTAGGATAATTATGTTATTTATTTAATTGATAATAAAAGAGTGAATTTGAAACTTTTTGTTTGGTTGACAACTAAGAAAATCATGGTTTGATTATATCTTATGTTTGGTTGACAATCTGTATTTTTGTTATTTTCGTTGTTTTATGAATGGTATCATAATGTGGATTTTCGTTATTTTCGTTGCTTTACAAAAGATATCGCAGTCTGCATCTTGTATGTATCTAGGTATCATAAAAAACATCATTTATATGTATCTTCTTTTTAACAGTGTCGATGTTTTTTGGGTATCATAGTGTGTATTTTGTGTTCACGGGGTGTTCGTTGGAATAAGGTTCGTCATAGAGAGGAGAGAGAATATTTCTAAAAACCTAAAACGTCTTTAATTAAAATTTTAAGTTAAAATTATCAAAATTATTAATTTCTTAATTTATCCTTTGATTTGTGATTGAGATTAGATCTCATGGTTGTCACAAATTACTGAGTTCTCCCTTTGTATGGCCCCACTATCTATGGAGCACATTCTTTTGAGTTTTGATAACCTATTAAATTGTGACAACCTTGAGAACTAGTACATCATGTGCGATTTCATATGATGTATTAGGGGATGTTTGGGATTGCTTATAAAAACAACTTATTGACTTATTGCGTTGTGGCACCGTTAATAAGCACTTTCTAGTGTTCGGATAAACAATTTATACCGGTGCCAAACCGGTAATAAAGAGTTTTTGAAGAAGTTAAATCATTTTAACTTATAATAAGTTGATAAGGACTTTTGTAGAAAAGTATAAGTTGTTTCAAATAAGCAATCCCAAACACCCCCTAGGATTTAGAAGACTGACTAACATATATTTGTTTCAAATGTGTTTGTTCCACATGCATTTGTTTCACAGTGTGAACCTTTTTAGTGTGTTTGTGAAACACAAGTTACACATAAAATTTTCAAATAGTGAACGACATGCATATGAAGCAAAACATTGTGAAACAAATATATGTTCATCAATACATGAAATGCTAGCCTTAGATGAGAAAAAATCATGTGAAACAATATCTTAAGATAAAAGTTCTCACGATTATTACAATTTATGAAGTTCTCAAATGATTAAGCCCTTATATATAGGAAGGTTCAAATGAGAATAATAATAAAATAAAGGATTAGAAAAATGGCCAAATCATGTTCAAAATAACATGTGCTTTTACACTAATGGTCAACGTAAGGGTGTGCGAACTGGCTTTCGACCTCAGGTTCCAAACAAAGTCGAGTAAATCACATGCTTTACACATGATTTTAGTGTAAAAGAAAATATGATTCGACCATTTTTCGTATTTTTTTATTTGGATCCTGTTATCCTATGAATCTGACTCTCTCTCTCTCTCTCTCTCTCTCTCTCTATATATATATATATATATATATAAGTTGTGTATTTGGTTGATGACTTCTTGTTGTGTTGGTTTATACAACCCCAAAATTCAATAAAAGTAGAACTCATCACAAGTATACATCTTGAACTACTATTGTCTCTTAACAAGTAATAATGGTAGAAGTACCAAATATCATTTCCTTAGAGAAAGCGTGTAAAAGTTTCTAAAAAATTCAGTTTTAACAACTAATTTCAGATGGTGAATTTGAGGACATCTTTATGGTGTGTGTGATTTATAAACAAAAAAATCAGTTGTAAAAAGAAGCAAAGGGTGCAAAGTTTTGTTATGACAAAAATAGATGATCTAGTAAAAAGATGATATAGCAGTCCTGGATAGTCCGATAGTAGCATAAAATGGTGCTATAGTATTGTCACCGTATCAACTAGGGATCAGATTGTTTCGCAAGTATGCACAAGCCTACGTGCTATTGGTATGACATTATTTATGTTAAACGTCGTGAATCCTAGCACGACACAATGTTACCATCCTACACAGTAGGAGTGTAGTACTTGTCTGAAACTAAAATTATTTATAGCCTTCTCATAGTATCTCAGGTTTTCTTATTTATCTTAACAAAGAAAGTTAATGCATTTCATACATAAAATTAGTTGTCAATTAATTAGCAATCTTCAATTGAATATTAATCAACTAAAATAAATAGTTAGACAATAATGTTATATATAAGACACCTCTGTACTTTTACATCGGTTTCGGTCTTAACTTTATCTTACTCCCGAAACTAAGGTGTTTAGCCCATCACCCCTCACCCCTCAGTTTCTTTTTGCGAAGAATGTAAACACTGAAAAGTAAATAACGGAAATAAAAATTACAAAAAAGTAAATTGCTGAAAGTAAAGTGCAAGAATGTAAATAACAGGAAAGTAAATTGCTATAATGTAAATGACTATAAAGTAAATTGCATGAATGTCATGGACAATAAAGTAAATTCCATAAAGTAAATTGCGGGAATGTAAAGTGAAGTAAAGGAAAGTAAATGACGGTAAAGTAAATTGTAAAAATGTAAGCTCAAAGCGGTAAAAGAAGGCAAAAAATTAAATAGTGCCGCAAGATTGCTATAGTACTGAGTAACTTGCGGCAAGCTATGCAAATCATGTGAAAATCTATACAACTTGTGCGGCAAGTTACGTCACATAACACTTAGAAAATAGATTTTGAACTACAGGAAACTGCATAAGCCACGGAAGGATTGGAAATCCAATGTATTATCATGGTATTGATTAGCTCCGAAAATTTTGAACTTAGAAAATAGATTTTGAACTACAGGAAATTTTGGCTTGTCCCAGCAACCAAAATGACAAAATAAGAGACTCAGATAATTAATAAACAAAAAAAAATTGAACTTGTTCATGAAATAGCCAATGTACAAGTGTTTTTTATTTTTTTTTGGAAGTGTTCTTTATAATTTTTTTGTGCCACGTCATATGAAAACACTGTTGATATCAAATGAACCTATAAGGGTCGCATGCAAAGAATATATAGGTATCGAATTAACCATGTTGGTTGTGAACCAAATTAGTTACATGTTGTAAAGTATAATAATAATAATTATTATTCTAGTAGAGTAATAATAATTGTGTGCATAAAATATAATTATAATAATTATATGTGTTATTATTTATTATGTTAATAATTAATTAAGAATAAAAAGCCCAAGGTTTAATTATTTTTAAGCATATGCAATTAATTATTAAGCTAATAGTTAATTAGTTAAAGCCCACTGGCTTTTAAGGGCCCGACCCGTTTTGAGAAAAAGGAGACTCTTTTAATCCTAACTTGATTAGGGTTAAAAGGTTAAGGTTAAACCACACGAACTCTCTCTCCTCTATCTCTTTTGCGCCGCCAAAAACACATTCACACTAGGAATGGATTCCTAGTGGTGTTCCTGATTCACTCGGGATAGCAACCGTTCGGGATTGGAATCGTGCTCATGTGTGGATACCGGTAGAGGAGATCTACATTGATTTCTTGTGCTCCAAGCCTTCAACCACTAATTAATTGAGGTATTATTCTGTAACACCCCCAAACCATACATTGCATGTAACACATATTTCATACAAAAGAAACACATAATATTATCCTATTCAGGTCCCTTAGTACAAGAACCTAATATGACCAAATACAAGGTCCAAAAATTCTAATACATCACTTGTACTAATCAATCAAAACTATACATCATAGCAGATCTTTAAGTAGAAATGCATATAGGAAAATATTAAATCTTCCTCTTTCCCTTACCATCTGTACCTCCAGCAACACATAGTTAAAATCACAAAACGAGGGTTAGACCGAAAGGTCTAGTGAGATACCCTATTTATGTTATTGTAGGGTGTAAATCACCAAAATCTTTATGAAAAACAATTATTCATATATATACAAATATATGAACAAATAGGAACATAAACCCAAATCCTTTCCATTTATCAAATAAAGCATTCAACTTCACAAATCTCATACCTCTGAACCAATCAGGGCTCATAAAATGCCATTTTTAAACCTTCTGAAATTAAATAAGGTTTATATAAAGTTTCAGGCGAAACCTGATGTTTTTTCCTTAATAACATCCAAACTATAATTTCCAATAAGAACCTTAATCCTAAATCTTTAAATCACAAAGAAATAAAGATTCCAGACCACGGTAGTCTTAAAGGATATAATAGAAAGAGTTATATCATACAACACACATGAAAATGTCACCCTTATATCCAAATGTACACCTCTCCTTGATATGCCACCCTTATCCCATGGTACACCTCTCCTTGATATGCCACCCTTATTTCTTCATCAAAACTTTTCACAAAATAATTTCAAATAGACCGCAGTCATTGAAATTATTATCAATACAAAAATCATTTCTTTCAAAACTTCCTTTTTATGATAAAATAACATTTCTTATCAAAAACACAAGATATCACTTCAAATCCGGTCAACTTGATTTAGYCGGACTTCATCTCCGGTCAACAATCCGGATGACACATCGCATAAACTTTGTCCGGTTTAATACTTAGGATTAATTCGAACTTTGTTTGGATAACAAGTCTGGACAACACACCGTATAAAACTTTGTCCAATTTACCACTTAGAATAAAAATCATCTTTGTCCGGATAACAAGTCCGGACAATACCCCGCTCACCCTTTGACCGATTTAAAACAATCCGGACAATATATCGTCCAACCTTTGTCCGATTTAAAGTAATCCGGACAATACCTCGTCCACCCTTTGACCGATTTAAAACAATCTGGCCAAGTTTTGTCCGTATAAAACCCTTAAGTAAAATTCATTGATTTCATTCCAACAATAAACAAGATTCATATTAAACTAGTAGAAATTTTATGCAAAAGAGTTTAGAAATTACTCACCTTATCAATCTTTTRGAATCAAACACTTGAAATCAATTTGAATCTCCAGCCAAGAATAATCCGGTCAACCTCTCCTCTTTAAATCGCACAACTTTTTCTTAAAAGGCAAGAAGAAGAAATATGGAGGCTAAGCCCTCCTTTTATACTTTCCAAATCAGGAAAGGCGGTTAACACAGCCTTCTCTTATGCATGCATTCACATTACCATTCATATATATATATATATATATATATATATTCTCATGCACATATGCACCTACATGCATGCATATCACATATATGCACATAATCTCTTTTATGCATCTAAATTATGCATACTTTCACATACMAGSATGATCAAACATAWCAATTTATCATGCTATCACATAATCATTTAATCAAATAATCRCATATTAATTACCTTAGGTGATAACCAGGATCCTGTTATCACATTATCCACCCCTCAAAAGAATTTCGTCCCGGAATTCCTTTAATCAAAAAGCCATGGGTATTCTGATCTCATCTTTGATTCCAATTCCCATGTTGCTTCCGGTCCTTTGTGAAACTTCCACTGAATTTTCACCAGACTTATTTCTTTGTTTCTCAACAACCTGATCTTTCGGTCAATTACAGCTTCTGGTGTTTCCACAAAATTCAGCTTATTGTCTAATTGAATTTCTGGCAACGGTATAGCTAGACTCGGATTAGCCAAACATTTTCGTAGATTCGATACATGAAAAGTGTTGTGAATCAGACTCAGCTCTTCTGGAAACTCTAACCGATATGCTACTGGCCCAATTCGCTTACATATTCTGAACGACCCTACATACCTTGGACTGAGCTTCCCTTTCTTTCCAAATCTGATGACACCCTTCCATGGCGAAACTTTTAACATCACAAAATCACCTATACCAAATTCAATTGGCTTTCGACGATTATCTGCATAACTTTTCTGGCGATTTTGTGCTGTTTTGATTCTTTCACGAATCTGTTCAATCTTTTCAGAAGTTTCTTGGACAATTTCAGGATTTGTCAGTTGTTTTTCACCCACTTCATTCCAACATAACGGCGTTCGGCATTTGCGTCCATACAACACTTCATATGGTGCCGCTTGGATACTGGAATGGTAACTATTGTTATACGCAAATTCTATTAATGGCAAGTGATCTTCCCATGATCCCCCGAAATCAATAATACAACTTCTCAACATATCTCGAGAGTTTGAATAGTTCTTTCACTCTGCCCATTAGTCTGCGGATGATAAGCTGCACTTAATCGGATTTCAGATCCCAAAGCTTTCTGTAATCCTCCCCAGAACTTTGAAGTAAATCGACTATCTCTATCAGAGATAATAGATAAGGGAACACCGTGTCTGGTAACAATTTCTTTGATGTAAATCTGCGCTAGCTTTTCTAAAGAGTATTTCTCTCTTACTTGGTAGAAAATGAGCAGATTTAGACAAACGATCCACAACTACCCAAATTGCGTCATACCCCTTTGGAGTTCGTGGTAACTTCATAACAAAATCCATGGTGATGTGATCCCATTTCCATACAGGTATTTCCAAAGATTGAAGGCTTCCATAAGGCTTCTGATGTTCAATCTTGACCTGTAAACATGTCAGATACTGTTTCACATACCGAGCTATATCTCTTTTCAATCCTAGCCACCAATAAAAAGGTTTTAAATATCGATACATCTTATTGGTGCCTGGATGGATAGAGTATCGGGATTTATGGCTTTCATTTAATAACATACTTCGGATATCTCCAAAATATGGTACCCAAATTCGCCCTTGAAAGCACATTAGTCCTTCATCATTCTGTTCCAAGGTTGAGATCATCTTACCCAACTTTTCTGTTTTAACAACTTCTTCTTTCACAGCTTCTTGTTGGCACTTCTGAATTTCCTTACGAATATCAGGAATCAAATTCATTCTCATTGCTATAGTTTTAATGGTTCCACTCTTTTCCTTTCTGCTCAAAGCATCAACTACCACGTTAGCTTTTCCTGGGTGGTAAAGAATTTCACAGTCATAATCATTAACAAGTTCAATCCACCAACGCTGTCGCATATTTAAATCTTTCTGGTTGAACAAATGTTGTAAACTTTTATGGTCAGTATAAATCTGACATTTCGTTCCCAGAAGATAGTGTCTCCAGATTTTCAGAGCAAATACTACTGCAGCTAACTCCATGTCATGAGTTGGATACTGTTTCTCATGCTCTTTCAATTGTCTTGACGCATAAGAGATCACTTTCCTCTTTGCATTAGAACACATCCCAACCCTAACTTTGAAGCATCACTGTATACCACAAAGTCTTCGGATCCATCTGGTAGAGTCAATATTGGTGCGCTACAAAGATGATCTTTTACTAATTGAAAGGCTTCTTGTTGTTCTTTTTCCCACTGAAACTTGACATTCTTTCGAGTCAATTTGGTTAATGGCACATCTATTTTTGAAAAGTCCTGAATAAACTTACGGTAATAACCTGCCAAACCCAAAAAGCT
>NW_020201741.1:15983-17703 GCF_001531365.2 Cynara cardunculus var. scolymus
CATTGGCATAGGAAATAACCGGATCGGAAGTTCACAGTCCTCAATAACAATAATACAGTTATTGTACACACTAGTAACAATTTCCTGACTATTAGCAGTATCAACTACTAACTCATCATCAAGTAGCACAGAATTCAAACATGCAGTTTGAGCAAACAATGGTGATACAAACGAAAATTTTGCACCAGAGTCAAATAACACCTTAGCACGTATTGAATTCAGAAGAAATGTACCTGTTACTACATCCGGTGATGCTTCTGCCTCGTTCTTAGTCATCTAGAAGGATCGTCTCCGCGCCCCTCCTTGCCCTCCTCTATTCACAGTAGGTCTTCCCCGTGTACCCGACGCATTACTCCCCATTGTTAACTGTGGAGTTCTCAACAAGGGACAATTTGGTCGAATATGATCCAGAGAATTGCAATTAAAACATCTTCTGTTAGCTGGGCAGTTTCTAGACAGATGACCTGTTTCTCTGCACTTATAATATTTCCTTGGGTCCATCTTCCATTCAGCCTGATGAACTTGTCGGCACTGTGAGTAGACTTTCTCACTAATCTTCTGCTCAGATCTGTTATCATATCTAACAGTTTTCGGCCCTCGAAAAGATGAAGGTCCCTCCCATTTTCTTTTCTCCACAACCTTTCCTTCTGATTGTCTATTCTTATTTCATTTGGTCACCTCAGCTGCATCTACTGTTAATGGAAAGGTATTGGGGTTCATAACAATAACAAATTCTCTAATTGAGAGTTTCAAACCCCAAATATACCTCTCTATCTTCCTGGATTCAGTCGAAACACACTGTTCAGCAAAGCGAGAGTATTCAATGAATCTTTCAGTATATTCCCAAACTGTTCCATTTCCTTGTTCTAGTTTCAAGAAATCTTCCTCCATTTGCCTCACTGCCGTTTTAGGACAGAATTGATTCTTGAATCGATCCACGAATTCTATCCAAGACAGAGTCTGTAAAACATCCGTTCTGGTAGACGATTCAACTTCCCACCAGAATAAAGCATTTGATTTTAATACAGAAACAACAAATCGAACTTTATAGTTTCCAGACACCGAATGGTGTTGAACACAGATTCCATCTCCTTAATCCAGTACATAGCTTTTACTGGATCTCTCTCCCCAGAAAAGGTTGGTGGTTTGCATGCCAAAAACATCTTAATATCCCCTTCCTTATTATGGGTGACTGGAACAGAGGGATGATCTTCCACTCTTTCCGTTTCCACCCTAGCCGGTATTCCCATGATAGATGTCAGAGTTTCCTGTAGCTTTCCCATTTCCTCTGCCAACATATCTCTGGTTATATATTCTGGGTGTGGCACCGACCTTTCCTGAACATTCCCAGAGTGAGATTCTTCTTATTCAGAATGTATTTCAGTCCGACCCCTTTCCTGAGACTGGCTTCTTCCTCTACCTCATCCCCTTGGTCTTCCCCGACCTCTATTTCCAGACATGCTGATTGGAAGATTAATCGGTGATTCTTCCCTTTCTTCAGATTCTGGATGAGCCACTCTTTCAGATTTTCTAGTTCGGCTAGACATCTGTAGAGTTTAATGTTAATAATCACGTATTCACATTTCCAAATATAATGAAGTATTCAAGTTCAAATGTGTACCAATGTAATTAAAATTTACCTTACACACTGTTCTTTCAACTCATCATATTTATTTCCAATGGTGCTAACTATGTCCGGGACTCTTAACATGCAATAAAA
>NW_020201741.1:19297-29100 GCF_001531365.2 Cynara cardunculus var. scolymus
ATATATATATATATATATTCTCATTCACATATGCACCTACATGCTTGCATATCACATATATGCACATAATCTCTTTTATGCATCTAAAGTATGCACATTTTCATATACCAGCATGATCAAACATAACAATTTATCATCCTATCACATAATCATTTAATCAAATAATCGCATATTAATTACCTTAGGTGATAACCAGGATCCGGTTATCACATATTCTAAAACCTGTTATGGTTTGGTTTTATGTCTATACTTTTATCAGTAACAGATCCGGGCTTGGGGTTTCCCGGTTATTGTTTTTCTTTTCCGCTGCGTGTTTGAGATTCTAGTGAAACCCTACATTGGTATCAGAGCCTCGTTACATTAAAGTAGAACGTGAAATCGATTAAAGCGGTTGAAAGAAGAAAACAAAAATAACCCGGGAGGCTTGCCGCCGTGCGTCAATGGCCATGTGACGCTATCGTGGGCAGCCGCCATCGTGCGGCGTGCTCCACGTCGCGAATTGGCACCTTATTCCCCCCTTCTTATTGTTTTGGGCTTTAGGGTTTCTCGTGGCCTGGGCCTGTATGGGCATTTTCGTTTTGACCAGTTTTGATCGTTTTCATTTGGGCTTGTTATCTTTATGTTTATTGGACCCAAGCTCAATTGTCTTGGTTGTTTGACTTGGTGGATTCGATTTTGGCCTTAGACTCGTGGTTATTTTATTTTGCTTTTGGTAAATTAAAATGTATTTTTTTTGGGTTATGTAATTTTTATTTTTATATGATCTTAGTATCGTTTTTCCGATTCTAAACGTAATGTAATAGTTAGGTTATGTTAGCCTAGTGTAGCATTAGTTTAGATTTTCTTTTTGTATGTAATCGGAAGACCGAAGGAATCGATGACGGCGTCCTAGAGTCCATCCCGTTTGGAGGAGTTAGTGGGAGTCTTTATGCGATGTTCATAGGTTTTGACAGGGGTTTTCGGTGGGGGCTCACAGAAACCTCTTAGTGGGCCATACCGAATCCTATTGCTTGTTTATGGTTGTTTAATTTTTCCGTTTTAAATATTTCTTATAATTATATGCTATAATTACTGAGACGATTTTCTTCTTTTAAAGGGGAAGAAAAAATTAATCTTAATCACTATAGTATGAAGCTATCTTATCCAAAAGGGTGTCAATTTTGGAGAATACTTGCAGAGCTCAGACCACCTCTCTAAAACGAAGGCATAATGATCAGGACGATCCTGATCACCATGAGGGGGAGAACAAAAGACAGAGAGTGGTTGAGACTTCGAACAACAATGATGTATTGGTGTCTGAAGAAGAGAACTCTAAGGAGCATAACGATCAAAGTCCAGTTCAAGCTGGTATGAATGAACGGACTACAGGCCTGGAGGTGGCTGTGACTATAGACCCAAAGATCGAGCCAATGATTGAAAAGTCGGTGATCTCTATAGTAGAAACAAGGTTGTTATTGGGTCTGTCAGCTAATGTGGGATTTAATGATGTGTTTTCAAGGGATATCGGAGGAGATCAAGATTACGGTGCTGGAATAGAAGATAATGATGATTCAGATGACTTGTTCTTTGACTTTGAAGTAGATATGGATGAAGATGATCCTATCTTTCCACTTCAATCCAATCCTCAAGAAATACCAGAATCAATCACCAAGTGTTCCCGATACGTCTTCCATTCCTCAAGTTGCAACTGAAATATTTACAAGGAAGTACATACCTTTTGTTGTAAGAGCAAATATTCCAGGGATTGACAGAGGAAAAGTCAAAAAGCCTTATCTTGAAGACATATATTTCAACGTATTTTTACATCATCTGAAAGCCTTGAGTACAGACAAGATTTTGGGTATTCACAAGGAAACGTGTGAATATCCCAAAGAATACAAGTACTACCTCAAAGCCAAAAGACAACCCATCAACTATGTACAAACCAAGCACCAAATCATCTCAATCAAGAATATTGAAGCAAGAAAACTCGTCAATATCTGGTATCAAGTGTTCTACATGACAAGACAAGACGGTCAAGTTTGGAGTTTTAGTGAAGCTGACTTTCCGAATCTTTTCTTAGAAGACTTAGAACACATGTATCATGAAATCCGCAACCAGACTGTAATTTTGGAAGGAGTTGTCATAGTTCTTGAAGCTATCAAACGTTATCTTAAATTTCATGTCAAACTCTCTTCTGTAATTGACTTGCAAATGGGATTTGAATGTAACCAAAAGAATGTCAACCTAAAGAGGCCAAATCAAGAGATAGAAGACATTGATGGCTATCCTCTGTACATGATTCTTGAAGATTTGGAGTTCGGGGTGATATATGAAAATTCTGAGAAAGCTAAGAGATTCTTAAGGTTCATTGAGCTAAAGAAGTATTGCGATGGAACAATCAAAATTGTGAGGAGAGAACTAGAAGGCAAGAAAGTTGTTGATGACAAGCTTCAGGTCGTAACAAATTAAGTCTGAGGGAAAGGTTCTTACTTAATAGTGCTCTGGAGCTGCTTGATGAGAAGATACAGTATCAGAATGCTATAAGAAGGTGTGAGACTAATTTGGGCTTCAGAAGATCAAAATTCACAATTTCTCGTGCTTGAATCCAAATGGGGAGAATGTTGGGTTTAAGCTTGTGCTTTAATGATTGTATTCAAGCTTGTTTCTCCTTATAATTTTGTCTTTGTAATTAGTATATATATTTAGTTTTCATTACTTATAATTAGTGTAAGATTCTCTTTTGGTGTTCATCATTCCTATCAATCTACTTTGTGAATCTGATCAAAAAATTACTAGGAATTTCAGAATCCCTCATCTCCAGCAAGCCCCATTCCGATCATCTTCTAGCCACTTCTCCATCAAGAACATCAAACATCTCAAGAACATCAAACATCTCAAGAACATCAAACCTATCAAGAACATCAGTAACAAATTTAGAGAAGTTTGAAAAGTTAATACTCTCAAATCCATAAATTTAAAATTGCAAAACTCAAACCTCTAACATCCGAAGCCAAAATCAAATCCCTAAAATCCGAAGTCAAAATCAAGTCCCTAAAAACTCATCAATATTTCTAGTTTTCCCTAAAATCCCCTTAACCCTAAACCTAAAACTAGGCCCAAAGACCCAAGACTAAACCTAGTGAAATCATAGCCATTATCTTTGTTTTCCCCAAAATCGTCTTTTGGATTCATAGTTGTTGCTCACCACTTCACTCTCTACGATACTACAACTTTCTATAGCATCATCATCTCTCACATCCAACCGTTGTTTGACTCAAAGAAACCACGTACTTTCTCATGCTCACAAAATTGATCACCAAATCATCCCTCTCATGATCAAAACCGGTCTCTGTGAAGAACATTTTTTCAAAACAAAGCTCGTCAGCTAGTTTCGGTGGTGATGGAATGACGACATGGTGGTGTTGGTGAAGCTCTTGGTGATTGAGGAGAAAAGCGGGGTGGGAGGTGAAAGGTGGGCGATGAGGTATTTATTTTCTTCTTTTTCTTTTCCTTTTACATTTTATAATACTACTATATATATATATATATATATAGTATATAATATATTTGTTAATTTTTTGATAGAACATTAAGAAAATGAGTAAAATGACCAAAATATCTCAATTTAACTAAACTTAGAAAACGTTAATGACCGTTAGATGGAGAGACAAAATTCACCGGGAATAAACAAACATGAGGGACGGAAACCGATTAAATGAAATATAGGAACAAGAATGTTAAAGTAGATAAACGTTAAAATCGAAAAACGAACTTCACTAAAATATTACAAACAAGAATTACATATTTCATTTTGTTATCATTATTACATTTTGCATTATGCAATTGCGTGGGAGTACTATTCTTGGATCGATATCTATGTACTAGCAATTACAACTTGAAAAATAACTCCCGCCCCCCTCCTGCTAGCTCTTCCCCTGCTAGCTCCCCCCTAGTTTCTAATCCCCCCGGACGGGTTTACCCTCTACTTCTAGACCTGTCTCTCTTCCTTATCATCACCATTCCAAACCATCTAACCCTCCACTTCCCCCCCCCCCCCGAAATAAAGCCAAGGCTCCTCTTTCTTCTTCCAACCAGTTTTCTATTCTTGCTGACTCTTCTCAATCTTCTGAGCCTGGGTCCTCCCCCTCCTTCCCCCTTGCCCCTTCTGAGATCGAGAATGATCCTCTTGATCAGAATGACCTCCTTGATGAGGATGATGTGATTGAGGTTGAGTCGGATAATGAAGAAACTGCAAGATTTATTACCAATGATATCACTCCCTCACATGTTGATCCAAAGACGTCTCAGGAATCTGAGCAGATGGTTTAGGGTGGCTCTCTTGGTCGTTGTCTTGTTTGCCTCTCTTGGTCGTTGCATGCTGCTGTGTGTGCTTCTCTTTTGGTTTGGTCTAAGATGAGTCTGTTTTAGGCACCTTCTCCTTTCCTTTGTTGTTTCCCCGTTGGTTGCCCAGGTCTTGCCTACCTGGGCCCTTCCCTTGTGGTTGGCTTTCTTTCTCTCCCTCCTTTTCTCTCGGGGCTCCTTGGCTTTTTCTGGTGGATGTGGTTCGCCCCCCACCAGAGTGCATATTTGTCTTGCATTTTTGGTTTTTTTGCTTGATAGGAGGGGTCTCCCCCCTCCATATTAAAAAAAATAACTAATTAAAAAAATATTTTAATCTAAATTACGAGTTAAAAGTTACGGTTCTTAAGAATTACAATGACGATCATTTACAGACATTTGGATCACCCAATTTTCTATCATACTGATCTTGAGAAAATAAATAATTTAAAAAATTATCTCGATTCAAATTAGGATTCAAAAGTTACGACTTACAAAATTTACTACGAATTTGGTTATGAATATGATCATGAAATAGTTACTAACAAAATTACATAATGGTTATGAATGTCCAGATCTCCAAGTTTTATCAACATGTAGATCTTGAAAAAAAAAGTTTAAAATAAATTCACATTGATCCAAGTTACAAGTTAAAAGTTATAGTTTCCCGAAGTTTACTACAAATACGACACCGAAATGGTTATGGATATCTCCATACCCAAATTTTATTAGCATGTAGATCTTGAAATTAAGCTACTTGAAATATAAAAAAATTGTCTCGATCCGAGTTACGAATCAAAATGTATGGCATGAATTCTACAACACGTGATTACGAAATGATTACAAGTATATTATGAAATGGTTTATGAACATCAGGATCACCAAATTTTCTAGCTTGTAGAAGTTGAAACAACAAGGAACTTAAAAAAGCCAACTCGACCCATGTTACAAGTCAAAGATCATGTCATCCTGAAGTTTAGCATGAATATAATTATGAAATGGTTAAACTTTTGGAACCCTAGTTTTATCACCGTGTAGATATCGGAAAAAGAAGCAACTTTAAAAACATCATCTTGATCTAAGTGACTAACAAAAAATTATGACCTACCAGAGTTATCTACAAATATGATTACGAAATGGTCCTGAACATATTACGAACGTTTGGATATCCAAATTTTATGAACGAGCATATCTTAAGAAAGATAAATAGTTTAAAAAAGTCATATCGATCCGAGTTAGAAGTCAAAGTTAAGGCTTCTTGAAGTTTACAACAAAAATGATTACCAAGTAGTTACAAACATATTAGAAAATGGTTATGAGAATTTGGTTTAGCACTCCAAAAGGATTGTGACGTAGTGGTTGAGGTCCAAGAGGATGTGGTCACAAAATTTATTATGACTAGTGGTTGAGGCTAGAGGTGATCCTTTGCGGGTTGGGCTGGGTCTAACCATTTTTTTTTTGTCTAACGGACCTAATATTGCAAACTCAAGCCCTTTTTCTGGCCTGACAACTTGCCATTGTCTGCCCTATAAACGGGTCGGGCTTGTCCACAGGCTAACAACCCTAAAAAGTGTAAGTTCTATAAATCTATGAACTTGATCATTAGCAATTAGTTAACAAATATGGAACCAAAAAGTAAAGGTAAAACAATGTTGCAATTAAAATTTTAAGCAACTAAAGTGACACATAGATGTCAAAAAGTGGAGAAAGAAATGAAAAACAAACAACCCCTTAGCCTTTTGAGTTCTCAAGAATAACCAAAATAGTCTCATCCTATAACTTTAATAGTTTAATTTTAAAATATATACTAGTATAATTTTAATTAAAGATAGAAAATATTAATTATAAAATATAAACGGATTGGGCGTGCCTATCCATATTTATTTTAAATTGCCCATGCCCACCCATTAATTTTAACGAACAAACCCGGGTTGATCTCGATAATGGTTGTCCAAGTCCGTATTTTTTGCGGGTCGGATGAGCCGGGTCTAACGGACCTAATTTGTTTTTTCTAATAGTTGTATTAAAATATATTATTATTTAATTAAATCGTGATAATTATTTGGGTTAAAGTTTTGATTTTTCGAATATTGAAATTAAATTAATCAAATTTAGATAATCAAATAACAAATAGTTATAAAATTATTGATTGGTGAGATAAACTAAAATGAACCAAATTTAAAAATGGCAATATACTCTATACTTATCATAGACAATTAGTGAGAGTCTCATATCTATACTATATTATAATATATTTGACAAAAAATTTTAAAAACCATTTTTTATGTATGAAATACTATTTATTGATTCATATTACTTAAAAATCAATATTACAAATAAACTCTGCGTAAGTATAATTTATTAAAGATTTATGTTCGAAATCGTATAAATAACTGCAGATAAACATAGTCAAATATAAGATAAACATTTCATTTTAAATATAAAAAATCTAAAATATAATTAAGATAATCATTAAGTTCTAATAGAATACTTAATTATTATCCTTATAAAAAATTATATTATTAAATAAAAAATAAATTACTTTGTTATTAAATATAAATTAAATTATAATAAAAAATTGAATTAAGACATTACACAAAAAACAAGAACTTTTAAATAGTTAATTTGATACTAATATTGATATATTTATTTTCGAAATTTTATGATATCTTCAAATTTAGATTTTATTCAAAAATAAAAACATTATCTGTTTCTCAAAACCACATAAAGGTCATATTATAACATCTACGTATATATCTTGCTGCATTGCACGAGTACCCTTCTAGTTAACATTAAATATATGTGAAAGGGTAAAAAATAAAAAGGTTAGATGAAATTTTACATGTGAATTATTGAAAAAACAATTCAAAGATTTATAAATATTAACTTAGGAGTTGTTTGTTTACCTCTAACAGTTCCATTAAGAGACGATATTTTAATCGTTAAATGAATAACTTTTAACGTTGGTGCATATATGTATTTTTAAATAAATTTTTCAATGTTTCACATACACACATTTCATTCTTACCTTCTTAACAATATTTAACATTTTTATTTACACCAATCCTAAAAACTAATTATCTTATTATCATATTTCAAGTTACAATGATTATTTAATGTGCGTGCTTTGAGCCCATTTACTAAATACATTTTAAGAAAATGCAACTCTCTTTTCTAAGAAACATAGGGACCGTTTACTAAATACTTACCCGATAAATGTGGATCGGGTAACTTTCCTCACGTGATGCACATGGTAAGGGCTGAAAATCTTACCCGGTAAGAGCGATGATAGGGATAGAGAGTCTTACCCGGTAAGTGATGGTGATGACTCTTACCCGGGTAAGCGTTTATCAAGTAAATTGTTGCATACAATACCGTTTTAATATACTACAATCTTATCTGGTAAAATAAATTATAGTGTTGCTTCCTACCAGTAAATACTTACCGGGTAAGTATTTGGGTAGACGGCCCCTTAATTTCCGAAGACAATCGTGGCACATAAATGACTGGACCTCATTTATATACTAGGACAAAAATTGATTACCGACAATTCAAATTAGACCTTAAAAACCCCATTTCTAGAAACACTATTTTGAAAATTACATTTAAATGTAAGTTGAAAAATTACATATAAATATAACTTTATATATATATATCTAATTCTTTAGGATATATAGAAAGTTATCGTTCTTAAAAGTAAAAGATAAATACTGCAATGAGTCAACATTGGAATGCAGAATATTTGCCATTTTCTTGACTATGCAACATTATCAACATTTTTCTTCATCACTGTGAAACATATCAACATTTTGCTAACCCTAACCTTGCTTTTTTTCAAACCCTCTAACCCTATAAATACCATTATGTTCACTCATATTTCATTACAACATCGGGTTTTTTCCTATATCTTTCTTTAAAAAAAAATAGTTGATAATGGCTGTTGTTACTATTGAGGTTGAGGTCACTTCTTCACTTCCAGCTCCTAAGCTTTTTAAGGTCTTTAGCCACTTTGACACCATTGCACCTAAGGTTGAACCTGAAACTTTCAAGACCGTCAGTGTCATCCAAGGTGATGGTGGTGTTGGAAGCATCAAGAACATTACATACGGCGATGGTAATTAAGTACCTTTGCATAAATTGTTTTTGTTTTATGTTCAACTTGATGGATTTAAAACTACATGAGTCATTAAAGTTATAATTGTTTTACCATTTTCATTCCCTAATTTTCTATAACACATGTATAGGTGTTCCATACACAACTTCAAAGCACACTGTTGATGCCATTGACTCAAGCAACCTTAGCCTTAGCTACACGGTCTTTGAAGGCGACGCGTTGTTGGGTATAATAGACTCAGCCACTCATCATATTAAGTTTATTCCTTCTTCTGATGGAGGATCCATATACAAGCACGCAGTTGTGTGTAAATGCAAAGGTGATGCTAAGCTAACTGAAGATACACCCAAGTTATTCAAAGAAGCATTAAAGAAGACCTTTAAGGCAATCGAGTCCTATGCCATTGCTCATCCTGACGAAGCTTACTAATTCAACTCGAATCAACATGTTTTGTTTCAATAAGAAAAAGCTCTGGTTAGTGTGTGCTTAAAAGAGAGAGAGCAAGAGAAGTAAATGGTTTCATTTGCTTGTTTTGCTCTCTTAAATAAATGGACTTCTGTCCAGTTATATCATCATTGTACTTTGTTTTCGTCTATAATGATTATGTATTGTGAGTTTTCTTATTACGATGCTATTTTCTTATTGGTTTTTCTTTAAAGAAGCCTTGAGAACTTGTCAAACCAACAACTTAATTTGTATGAATCATGAAAATGTGAATGCTTAGGTTTTCTACGTTTCACGAGAAAAAATGAATGTTAATTTGATGAATCTTATAAGTAAGATTTAAAATGCATATATGAAGATTCTCACACTTACAAACTTCTTTGATAAGAAAAAAGATTATGAGTTCAAAAAAGTTCTTTAATTCTTATTGAAATGAAAATGCTTTTTTAAAGCTAAATGGAAGTTGCGACCATATAGCACAGCTAGCCCTTAATCGATAAGCCATTTCAGAAACACACGGTCTAACCTCCTCTTCCAGTATGCTAAAAGGTGGTTTTTGCCAAACCTGAACGAGTCACCCTCTAATATAAAAAAACACAAAGACCATGTTGTCGTCTCTAAAACTAACTTTTTTAGTAAACCTTCATGTCTGAAGAAATACACCACCAATCAACCACTATTGCCCACCACCCACCAGTGTTAAACATTAAAGACATCCAACATTCTTAATTCTAAGATATTTACAAGAAAATACATTTAACAACTAAAAGATCACCAAACATTGGTCCATCAAATACATAAGTTCTGCATCAATATTTTTTTACAACATAAACTCAAAAATTAACAACCAGATCGAATGAGATGAGTTATACAAATCCTTTTATATATATATATATATATATATATATATATTTTTTTTTTTTTT
>NW_020201741.1:29906-31187 GCF_001531365.2 Cynara cardunculus var. scolymus
TATATATATATATATATATATATATATATATATATATATATATATATATATTGGCTATACTTTCAATAGTCAAGGTCTTACATTGGCTATACATGGAACATTTCTTCTTCTTCTCTCTCTCTCTCTATATGTATAATAGGAGGTCATTCAAGAGAGAACTGATTAGTTTGTGATAACTGTGAGATTCAATCTCAACCACAAATCAATGGTTAAATTAGGAAACTAATAGTTTTGGTAATTTAACTTAAGATTTTAATTAAAGGACATTTTAGGTATTTAAATTTTTTTCTCTCTCATCTCTCCTTTTTAAGGCAAACCTTATTCATGCGAACCTTATTTTGTTAAACACATGATGCACACTACGATACCCTTCATAAAATAACGAAATAACACAGTGTGATACACTTCGTAAATCAACATTACCTGATACATTGTGTTACACTTCGAAAAACAACAAAAATACATTGTGATACACTTCGTATAACAACAAGAACACACTGTGATAGACATTATGATACCACTATGATACTAGATCTGGTTGATGAATACGATAGTGATACCACTGTATTACACCCAACGTTACATCTCCGATGATATCTAGGTTACATCCAAAAACCTTACATCTCTGGCGTTACATCTCTGATGATATATAGGTTACATCTTCGACAAGATATGGTTACCTCTCCAATCAAAATGAGATATGTGAAAAAACTAGAAACTGAAACCGATTTGGGTGTGCAGAACCAGATTTGTGCGGATATGAATAACCAAACCGATCTGGGTTGTGTTTTCTCGATTGAAAGAAGCCATCGAACTAGTTGAGATGTGATGGATGTTATGGCAGAAGCCAGATCTGTGCAGCTCTCCATTCAACGTCGCCATGGAGATGGTTGAGATTGGGGACGAGAATAGTTGGGATCGGGCGACGAGAATGGTTGAGATCGACAGCAAGAATGGTTGAGATCAGGCGGGGAGAATGGCTGAGATCGGCGGAGCATGTGGAGCTTTTGGAAGTGGGCACTAAGGGAGGATGAATAAACGACACATCATATTTATTTGGAGTTTCAGAATCCAAAAAGATTTAAGAGATAGGGTTTAATAAGTTGTAAAATTTACTAATTTACCATTTGTTTATTTTAGTAAATAACATTAATTAACTAAAACGATTGGCTCATATTGGACCTCACAGTTACCACAAATTATTTAGTTCTCATTTGCTTAGGCCCACACACACACACACACACACACACACACACATATATATATATATATATATAAACA
>NW_020201741.1:34037-37870 GCF_001531365.2 Cynara cardunculus var. scolymus
CATTGTTGCCAAAGGGACCAAAAGGGTACGGGTTGGGTGCAAGGGGAAAAGTGTTTGGGTTTAAAAACAAAAGGAGGGCCTACATCCTTTTAACTTTAACACTACCAAAAATCATCCAAGCAAATTGTACCTGAAATGAACAATGGAACTAGACAAAGCAAAAGGAAATCCAACACCCATGTCATAAATATCCACACAAAAGAAAATGACATTCCGCAAAGCATACACAAAAGACGGAATGAAAGTGTATCTATACCCAAAAGATATATCCAAAAAAATAATGTTCAAAGAGGTTGGATCAAAAGTTCAGAATTTAACCATATCTGTCAAACTGCTCACTGTGGGTAAACAGTGGCTGCATCTGCCGCCTCGGAGCTGTTGATAATAGGAGCAGTAACGGAAACAGCAACCGCAGGAACGATCGCAGTCGTGGTAGGCAACGTAGCAACAACAGGAATGTGGGGAGCCGGAGCAAAGGGCGCAGCAACAACGGACGTCGGCAAGTGGGCTTGCAATGGTGGGAAGCACCGGACTTGAGGTGGGCAAAGACCGTTGGGGAACCGTGGAAGTTGGGCAGTCAAGAGAGTATCCTAACGTCCATAAAGTTGTCTTTCCACCCGGTTCCAGTCTCTACTCTATGCCCAATAACGAGCACTCTTCTTTTCCAACTCGGAGACTCGGTCCTCAATACCTCCAACCTTTGACAATATCGCTTCCAATTTCTGATTCGTTTCCTCCCATTGAAGCGCCAAAACGGACAACCAAGTGGCCGACGTATACCCCGAGCCTAAAGGGTTGCTTTGCGGTGGCTCGGAGGGGCTGGCCATATCATCTCCGCATCTTGGGATCTCGGCAGTTGGTTCGGCCATGGGGACAGCAGCTGGCTCAGATATATGCACGGCAGGTGGCACGCTAACGGCAACACTCAGCGACTCAGAAACGGCAGCAACCTGTGGCTCGGGAATGGCAGCAACCTGTGGCTCGGGAAGGACAACCGGTGGCGCATTTGGTTGAACGGTGGATGGCGCCACGGGCTCTTCCATATCTCTCTCAACCGGGATAGAAGGCTCGAAATGTACATAGGGCCGAGATGCCCTCTGCCGGCGGTCAATGGTGTTCTGTCCCAACAAAGGAGAGCCGACAACAATAGAATCCTCATCAACAGTCGGGACCCTAGCCTTGGCCAAAAGTTTGGTGATTAGGGCCGGAAAGACCAGGCGGGAATTTGTCCTTTGCGCGGCGGTCAAGATAGAGGCTTGTATGATCGGCCCAAGGTCGATGGGCAATTCGCTCATTATGCAGTAAAGAAGGATGCACCTGTCCCTTGAGATAGTACTATTGTGCACTGTTGGGATTAAATTGTGTCGGAGAAATTGAAACCAAAGGCCTGCTTCCGTGTTAAGATGGCCGGCGAAAATGATTTGTCGCCGATTGTCCCGCGACCAGCCGCGATCGGGGAGAGTAAGGATGGAAGCGATCTCATCATCGGCAACTTCACGTGTCCCATTCATAATTTGGGCAAAGGAGCACTCCGGCGGTGGGGTGAGTCCAAGGGCCGCATTTAGCTTCGGCCCCGACCAGTCTACTTTCTTACCCCGAATTTGTACCGAAATGCTTGAGGTGGTGCCGACAGCCTCGTAAAATTCAGTAACCAAAGAAACATTGGCCATCACAGGGGCAACCACCAACCTGTCTCATCCCAGAGCTACCAAATGGTGCCGTATTGCCATAAAAGAATTGACCAACCGGGGGTCAAAGGCACGCTCTAAAAGAATTTTATTGTTTTTGATACGATTGTACCTTTCCTGAAATGGCACCACCTTTTCTTTCTTTGTCTTTGGTGCGGGCTGTCGCCTCAGCCTCACTGCTGCCTTCCTTTTTTTCGAAGGTTTGGGCTTGCTGACCTTCAAAATGTCTTCATCTGGAATATCCTCTTCAAAATCCTCCTGCTCCCCTTCTTCCTTGGCCACATCATCATCATTGGCTAGGTCCTGTGCCATCTCGTCTTCATAATCGCTATCTTCAGATATGGGCTTGGGTAATGGTTGAGGAAGGGCAGACTCAGAACTGGAACTCACAATACTTTCCGAGGATGCGTCTGTGCTCACAGTCTGCCCACTGGGGGCAGTGACTGGGAGTTCCTCAATAGGAAGTGTAGTCACGGTTTGCGTCGCAGGGGGTTGTGGTGGTAAGTCGTCAATGGACTCGGGAACGGAAAAAGGAAATAAATCTGCAGGATTATTAGAGGTATTGGCTTCAAAATCGAAAAGAAACTCCTCCCCTAAGGTATTTAGGTCGAAATCGTGGATGGTGGGTGGGCCGAGTGGTGTGGAAGGAAGGGAAATAGGGGGTGGTTGAGTGGGTGGTTGGTTAATCGGTGGTGGGAGGGGGTTAGATAGAGGGGTGATAGAGGGTGGTATGGTTAGGGCTAGGAAAAGGGGTCGTGCCGGCGGTCGTGCAGAAGACGAACCGGCGCCGATGGTTGTGTTGGTGTGTATAATGGTGGAAGGGGTGAAAATAGTGGAAAATAGGGGAGGAGTTGGAGTGATACATACCGGAGTAACGACGATGTGATACTCGTCGTAATCAACTCGTACGTTGGAGGTTTGACCGGCGATGATGGTGTATGGTTCCCGTACTGGTGGAGCGAAAGCAATAGGATCCGGCGAGAGAGGCATTGGGTAATGCATCGATGGAGCGGGAGTGGTTGATTTCGTGTCGTCGGTTAGCGTCCGACGAGAAGAGCGGCGAGCAGGCGGTCGGAAAGGTGGCCGGCCGGTGGGGTTGTTTCGAGTCCTAGCCATGAAAAAGGAGAAGAAGATGAATAGTAAAGATAAAAGTGAAGTTTTTCCCCCCTTTTTTCATAGATAACCGATGGGGAGTAGCATAGGAAACCACCCACATCTGCATACAATGTCCTTGAAAGTACAAGTGATTTGAAAAAATGATGTCATGGTACTAGTCAAATCCTTACACGAGTCACCATTTTCAGAAAAACCATAATTACCATTTTTCAAAAATAACCTCATTTCTTTTCTTATTTTCCTTTTTCTTTTCCCTGGAAAATTCCACAAAAACCCGCCAATATTCAAAAATACTTAACCAAAACCCTCYTCAGAATGTGAGCACGAGGAGCCCAYTGTGARCATACCTGCTGGAAATAAACAAGAAGCATAATAAAAAATATTTACACTATTTATAACAGAAAGTTCAACAATCCTTCAAAGAGATTTTTGGCGTGGATCTTGCATTCCTTCTGGGAAGAAATGCTTGACCCGATGCCCATTCACTTTAAAAACCGTATTGTCTTGTAGGTTCAAAAGATCGATAGTTCCAAATTTTTCCACTTCAACAATAGTAAAAGGTCCCGACCATCTAGATTTGAGTTTTCCAGAGAAAAGCTTCAACCTAGAATTAAAAAGGAGCACTTTTTGACCTTTCACAAAAATTCTTTGATTGATCCTACGATCATGCCACATTTTTGTTTTTTCTTTGTAAATTTTGGCATTTTCGTAGGCTCGGTACCTCCACACTTCCAACTCATTGAGTTGGAGCCTTCTTTTCTCTCCCGCTAGAGTTGCATCTAGATTAAGCTCCTTAATAGCCCAAAATGCCTTATATTCTAACTCTAACGGAAGGTGACAAGATTTTCCAAAAACAAGTTGGTACGGAGACATGCCTAATGGAGTCTTGAAAGAGGTACGGTAAGCCCAAAGTGCATCATCCAATTTAAGCGACCAATCTTTACGATTTGGCTTAACCACATTTTCTAAAATATTTTTTATCTCACGATTCGAAAGTTCCGCAAGACCATTGGTTTGCGGGTGGTAAGC
>NW_020201741.1:44075-59378 GCF_001531365.2 Cynara cardunculus var. scolymus
CCCCAAACTGACCCATAGCGGAAATCATTTGAAACATAACCGGCTTAGGTTCAAAAGATGTTGCTGTCATTTCGGGCCTACCAATTCCCGAGGTCAATTGACCAAATTCGGGAGTTGCATAGTCCCGTATGCCTCTATTTTTGTCATCGGCAATATTAACCGTGGCTTCCCGAGGAGGTGGATTATCCCCCATGGTACGGTTGGGATTTCGCCGATTATTTCTACCTCTTCTTCGTCTCCTAATTGTTCTTTCTAACTCAAGATCAAGAGGTAAAAGATCACCGTGTTGTATCCGTGGCATACAACACAAGAACAGCGAATGAAACAACTGACCAAGGCTCAAATAAAAATCAATATCTCAGGATAAAAATCGGGCCAGTCCCCGGAAGCGGCGTCAAAAACTTGATGAGCTTATATCGTAAGTGTGCACACAGTGGGCAAAATATCCCCAAAGTGGCGGTGCAAGTGCACGCCGACACTAAGATCGCTTCAAGTAATAAAGTGGTATAGTACCAAGATCGTTTTCACAGGGACCGGACTTACTGAGAATCAGAGACTTTCATGAACTTCTTGAACAATGCTTCGAGTTGAGAAAATATTTGAGTTTTGATTGGTGCAAAGTGTTTAAAATACGAAATAAACTTTTAATATTAAAAGATGGGTATGGGTGTAAGCTTTGCTTAAGAATAGTACAGGAACGACTTGGTCAGAAACCCATGGGATTTCTATAAGAACTCCTTTCTCTCGAAAGCGAATTCTTATATATTGTGCCCACAGAGTGCCCACAAAGCGTCCAAATTTATCAATCTTAAACTTGCCGATTTAGCTACTAGATAAAAAGATATCTGGCTCCACTAGTCTGAAGATTTATACTCACAACGTATTGTAGCATAAACTCGACTAATATCTGAACAAAAGCTAAAAACATGCAAAACCCGCATCTCTGCGTCATTATCAAAGACTCTCTCGAACCTTTGTGCATCATCTAAGCCGTATTTCAGATCCGCCCATCTCTGGATCAAGGATCTAATGTTAACACTTCAAAGTGATCAGCTTATCCGCGTTGAGTTTACGTCCCGACTTAAATGACCAAGCTTAAGAATCAATAAAAATGGCAACAACCAAGTGTGCCCTTAAATCCTTAAGCTTGACTCACACCCACACCCAAAGGGGTTCTTAGCTCATAATGAAATTAGAAAACATAACAGAAATAGAAGAAGAAGAATGCATAAGAAATACTTGAAACGAAAATAAATACTTACTGGTGCCCACAGAGGGCACACAATACAGTGGCGAGAATAAAAGATGAACTACGAAAATTAAATTATAAACTGAAATTAAACTAGTTCTACTGCTACAAAGCTTAAAAGGATGCTCCAAGCTGCTTGACTAAGTTGCTGGTGGAAAAAGTGGATGATTTGCTTGAGAGAAAGCCTTCAAATATATAGGAGAAAGGTGGGACCCGGATACTCTTTGTCCAATGGGTAAGGACCACCCATCACCACAAGTCTACTTCAATCTTTGACCAAGTCACTTCTTCTTTGAAAAGTTGCAAAAGGTGAAAGTAGTCCCATTAAATATGATAAGAAGGCTTTTCCATCATAGTAAAAGTAGAAGTTCTTCCATGTCTTTTCATCACTTAACCGGGTCCATTCTTCCATGCAACTAAATGTTTAGATCTGAACTTAGCATTAAATCTCATTAATATCCAAGAATATGAATATCATAATTTTGTTCAAATCCAACTAGATGCAAAATTTACCAACAGTAATGGGTTTTTTAGAAAATAATTAAATTCTAAACCTTTCATCACCTCTTTACATAATTTGGACCAAAAATATAGGATAGGAGCAAAATGAGTACCAAAGATACAATAAAATAGGGGTATAAAACAACAAATAACTCTTACAAAATGAGAGTTATCACTTACACACAATCTACTTGCCATCTTGAGTTTTAAGTAATATGCATTAATAAACAATACTTTACATATAAAAAGTGGTTTTAAGAGTTTTTGTCAAATGCTTTATAATATAGTGTGTATGTATATATATATATATATATAGAGAGAGAGAGAGAGAGACTTGGGATCATGTGAGACCAGCCTGTTTTCGTGAGACCCGTGAGACCAACATTTTACACTTGAAACTTCACAGCAAAATGCTGTGAAGGTAACCTTCACAGTGTTTTTGCTGTGAAGTTTCAAGTGTAAAAATGTGGTCTCACGGGTCTCACGAAAATAATTTGGTCTCATGTGAACCCAACCATATATATATATCTATATATATATATATATATACATATTGGAACTTCACATCTCTCTTCAAGGCCTTTTCTGCTGAACAATTTAAAATTTTTCTAAATATTCTCAAATGTTATCAAAACCAAGATCTACGATTATGCACTACAAAAATGAAGAGTATTAGCGAGGGAAAATTCCTTCGATGATCCGATGCTAAAGGGGTCTTCCATCACTCATCCACGTTGATACTCCGTCGGTCAAAAGCTTATAGATAATGCTATGAGCCACTACAAAAATGAAGAATATCAACGAGGGAAAATTCCTTTGATGATCCGTCGCAAAGGGGGTGTCCCGTCGTTGATCTCTCGCTGATAGTCTGTTGGTCAAAAGCTCGTAGGTAATGTCATCAACGACGAATCAACGAGAGAACTTTTCAGCGACAGATCAGCGAGAGAAACTTTCAGCGACGGATCAACGAGGGAAACTTTTAGCGACTTATCAGTGAGGGAAACTTTCAGCGGCGGATCAGCGAGGAAAAATTTCAGTGACTGATCAGCAAGGGACGGGGAGGGAACTTTAGCGACACATTTTGCCTCGCTAATCCGTAGCTAATGTTTATTAATCTAAAAATAAATAGTTAATAATTACATAATTCTTGAATTTATTTATACAAAACATGGCCATAAAATAACAAGCCAATATCGTGAACAAATTAAAACCAACCAATTCATACGATTTAAAATATCCAATTCATATAATTTAAAATATCAAATTCATACAATTTTGTTAGTACTGAATTTCAGTGTAAATTATATTCGTCTTGAAAGATTAATTTTGTCTATAATTGTAAAAGTCATCGTGTTTGACTTTTCTAGATAGTTTGACTTTAACTAGTGACATTCTAGTTTGACCCTATATAAAGGGTTAGTCTTGTATTAATTTTGTAAGGAACTCAATTGTAATATCTCAGATACGTAATAGAAAGTTTGACCAATATTTGGAGCATTGACTTGCTCTCTCATCTCTCTCAAGTGTTCTTATTGAAGATCTTAGATCTGCCATGATTATGAAGGTTTATTGAAGATTGATCATAACAAGGACTATCAATTAGTATCAGAGTAGGAATGCACAAAATCAATAGAAGGAAAGATTACTTTTTTTAAGAGAGTTTGAAGAAAAGTTTCTGGAAGTTCTTTGTTGTTCATCTTGTTCTTCACTTTTTCTTTGAGTTTGATTTGAAAATTTTGAAAAATATTGTGCTTATGTGTTAAAATCTTGATCAAGTTGTACGTAATTATATTGTGAATCTTAGTTGTTCACAAAATTTCATGTTTTGATCATTATTTTTCAATTTTTTTGGATCAAATTTGTGGTTTTAAAAGTTTTTGTGTTCTTGAAATTTTTTGTAAAAAAAATCTGGATTTTGATCCATTTTTTGGTTGAAAAAGTTGATTTTTTGTGTTTTTGATGTAGTTTGATCGGATTAGGATTGAACGGTTTGTGTAAATCGCTCAAGGAGGACTCTTTAAATCGCTCAAAGATTTGATCTTGGCTTGAATGGATTCAAAATAATATGATTTCGTAAATCACTCCTTCATTGATTATACTTAAAAGCTACACATCTTGATTAATTTTTATCTGATCATTGTGCTTTACAAAAATAATATTTTGATCAACCATTGTGATCAACTGAGCTTACAGTAAATTTAGGAGGGACTGAGTGCTTAATAGAAATACCTCTACGGAATGTCAGAGCCGACAAACCTACCCAAGAGGACAACCATATCTGAGTGAGCTTTAAACTCAAAAAGGGTTTGTGTGCAGAGCTTAAAATGAAAATGAGATGGGTAGTTGTTGTGAGCTAAAAGAATTGATGAGAGTTGTGTCAGGATTAAAAGAACATAAGAATCCAGTTCCAAACTTCTAAATACCGGGTATACCACATAATCTATTAGTTCTCAATTTTTTCGAGACTAATATTGAAAAAGGCAAAGCCCAAGCCAATTCTTGTCACAATCCCACCAGATACTCATTTATCTCTTAACAGATAAGTGTTTCAATAACACTTGGGGCACACAGCTCACAATCTATCAATTTCTCATTCGGAGAAAGTTGATATTGAAACAGAAGGATATATGTCCCCCCTTCATGTCTTTTTGATCACTAATTGAGTCTGATAAATTTGTGTACTCCACACGATTTATCTTTTTGAGCTTTAACAGAAGCATATGTTACTTTATCTTTCTACACTACACAGATTTTGCAAATTATACGTCATTTTGCCAAAACATTCATAGATATGCTATTATTAAGATATCGATGATTGAATGGAAGACCTGGTGAGATGAACCTCTTAAAGTCTCATATATACAGTACATCCGTTGTACTGAGTATATTTGTTATACTCACAGACCAATCATTATATAAGATTGAAAACAATTTCATACGTTGAAATTGGTTGTTATCTTCCCATTCCCTTAATCTGAAAAGATTATACAAGTGGATTTGAAAAGATCTGCATACAATTTTCATGAATTGACGGCTTTCGCTGAAGATTTTATTCATTCTTGTGTATGATGCTAATGATTCTCATTTCATCATAAGGGGGAGCATGTTATATAAGATTAAGGGGGAGTAACAACAAAGATCGGCAAAGGGTTCAAAGGAGTGTGACTGCAGATAAGTACTGAAGATTATTCCTGTGCTACAATATCTGAGAGTTTTTGAATGTGAAGATCATCGTTTCAAAAGTGTACTGACAGAGATTTCTCATCAAAGAAAAATGTTTGTGAACTTATTTGAAGAAATTCGTTTTTGGGAAGAATGTCTGTAATTCATTATCTGAAGAAATTCTTTGAAGACCATATCTTGAAGATCGTTTATGAAGATCTTTGCTGATACTGTTCTACATTGTCAAAAAAGAAAATCATCGATGTTCTACATTCGAGGGGGAGAATGTTAAAAGAATTTTTCGACAAAAGATCATCTGCAGATTTCAAAGTAAAGATTGTTTTTGAAGAAGTCATATAATGCTTAATGTGACAAAGTTCAAATGAGACAAAGCGCGAAAATTCTTTCAAGCCTGAATACAAAGGGGGTGAATGTAGAACTGAATTTCAGTGTAAATTATATTCGTCTTGAAAGATTTATTTTGTCTATAATTGTAAAAGTCATCGTGTTTGACTTTTCTAGATAGTTTGACTTTGACTGGTGACATTCTAGTTTGACCCTATATAAAGGATTAGTCTTGTGTTAATTTTGTAAAGAACTCAATTGTAATATCTCAAATACGTAATAGAAAGTTTGACCAATATTTGGAGCATTGACTTTCTCTCTCATCTCTCTCAAGTGTTCTTATTGAAGATCTTGGATCTACCATGATTATGAAGGTTTATTGAAGATTGATCATAACAAGGACTATCAAATTTAATGTTTAAATTCATACAATCTAACTACCGAGAGGTGGGGTAGGGGGAAATGTATCATGATTGCCGTATAAACACAACAAAATGCTCCGATAAGGCGGCCTGTTCGACTAATGCAACAGCTTGCCTAGCTTGTTAGGCTCCAAATCTGCCCTACTCTTTCGTTCATCCTCCATCTCGGCCGTATGACATTTTTCCCGCAGCAGCGCCTCCTCCTCCGACACTCTGCTCCCAAAGAGATGCCTTATCAGGGGGAGGGGTGTCAGTACTAGACTGTGAGTCACCCGTAAGCGATTGAAATCGCTCCTATGGTTCACCAAAATAAAAACGGGTGAGGTTTTATATGCTGAAGTTTCAGTAGCATAACGGCTATAAATCAAACATATCCAATGCTTTTTTTTTTAACAATTATTGCATTCTAATAATACCAATGGAAGTCACATTCTCAACCTATCTACTCAGCCTAACGTCTGCTCAACAATTGCAATCCAAACTAATAGCATCACTATGTTTATTAAAATATATTACCTTAAACCTACCAAATGTATCTATTAACTGAAGTAATGGTCTTAGAAAACTTACATGATACCTAGCAGCTTTGGGTAACTGAACTGAAGAGGATCGGTAGGCGGGTCAGATGAAGCTTGATCGAACTTAATGTTCGTGTAGTGAGTGCACTCAAACATCTCAGTAAAAGTTGGCTCACGACCCATTAGTTCTGCCTACATTAGACAATTTGGTTAAGTTGTTAGTAAACATAGAGAACAAATACATATTCAAAAAAGATTATATAGTCACCATCTTGTCTCGATGTTGTGCAGTATTGATCGATCCCCCGGTGTGTCTGGAGACACCCCCTCAAACTGTGTGTTCTGATTGGACCTATTGATCTTGGATTTTCTTTTCCAAGGCTCGGTATCCGAAACTTGTTAAAAACATAACACATATATAAGGCGGTACAAAACACAAGGCAGTTCATATAGCTCACAATAGTACCAGACACGAGATAGATCTTCCAAAAAACAAGGCCTTTTTCGAATAAGCCAATTCATTTGGGACCCTACATACCCGGTCAATCATTTGAATCCAAAATCTCTCTGGGATCCATATAGGATAGTGTAATCTAATCCATGTGAAATCCTCACTGTCCCATTACTGAGCACCGGGATAGGCCTGTTGCATGGTCCAATCACGTATAGCGCTCATCCAATATGAGTACCTCTTGTGCATGGTTTTGGTCCATAAATCACGAACCATGTCCTCCAGCTCTGGTTCCCACTGGAACTTAGCCTATATACATAATATTTATATAAATGTAAAAATAATAACTTTACATGTATAATTACGTTAAAATGGTACACCAACCCGAAAGTGCTGGAACATTAAGTCGCGAGCTTCCTGAGAGACTTCCTTCCATCTATGCCACAGACCATCAAAGGAAGACCTTAATAGTCGTCATCTCCCGACTAACATGGGCATCTTTAAACCTGTACAATTAAAAAAATATATACAACACAAAAGACATTCATATCATTTTATTATGTAATACAAAGTCTTATATATTACCACATCTACTTACCCGTTGCCTAACAAAGAAATATATGGTCGTTGGCTCGGATGACTGGGTGTCGGAATCTCATGGTTGGGGCATCTTCCGACCCTGAACTACTCAAAGCCGAGGCCTCCACCTCTTGTTTATCTCTATCCTGGAGGTGGTCTCCGTGAACTCTACAATGTTATCGGCACGAGGGTCGCAATGCCTGCCAGCAAAGTTACTACTCCTACCAGACATGGGTCTACCTCTACTACTATGACAGCTTCTACCATGCTCTCGGTGTGATATCTTGTGAAAAAACAAACTGTAATGGTTTAGAGTCATTGAAAAAACTCAAAATGTAATGGTTTGATTACTTGAAATTCTAACAATAGGTGTGAATGAAGTTGGAGGTCTTTTGAACAAGTTGAGAAGCCTACATGTAAAGTTTTGACTACTAGAAAGTCAAACCATAGGTTTAGAGGAGTTTTAGATGAATTTAAAACTCTAAGTGTAATAGTTTAACTACTTGAAAGTCAAACCATACGTGTGAATGTAGTTGGAGGTCTTTTGAACGAGTTGAGAAGCCTACAAGTAAAGTTTTGACTACTAGAAAGTAAAAAATTTACATGTAGGCTTCTCAACTCGTTCAAAAGACATAAAGTCAAACCGTTGGTGTGAATGAAGTTGGAGGTCTTTTGAACAAGTTGAAAAGCCTATGTGTAAATTTTTGACTACTAGAAATCCGATCGATTGCGTAAAGCCCGCAGTAGCAGCGAAAACGGGGGGAGATATTTCAATAGCAAGAGAAACAAGAGAAATGAGCAAATGTTCATGGACATTATGGGGAAATCCTTTACGAAGGAGATACAGAGGCAAATAGAGCTTTTGCACATTTTCGTTAATCCATGAACATGATCAATACATAGTTTCTATGGGGGTAGGCCTCCCAAAAGGTAACGGAGGCGTGCAAAGGTTTCCTCGGGCCGGACGGAGATTGGCGGGACATTGAGGAATATCCAGAAAGGCATTTCGGGAATCGGTTTATACAGTCAAACCGTAGGTTTAGAGGAGTTTTGGATGACTTTAAAACTCTAAGTGTAACAGTTTGACTTTCTAGTAGTCCAACCATAGGTGTGAATGAAGTTGGAGGTCTTTTGAACGAGATGAAAATCCTACATGTAATGGTTTGACTACTTGAAAGTCAAATCGTATGTTAGAGGGTTTTGGATGACTTTCAAACTGTAAATGAGTTTAAAACACAAACCTATGTTCTTAAAATTTTTGTGGCATAATGAAAATAAAATAAATATTTCCAAATAATCAAGCCTAATGTTTTCCCATCAAATGGCAACCCAACTACAAATTAATAAAATCAAGCATAATGTTTGCTCAACAATTGGCAACCCAACTAATTAATAGCACAAGTTATGAATTAGATAGCAAACTATTGTGTCATAAACGAATTATATAACACTATGTAATAAACATTATGTTTGCCCAACAACTGACAATCCAAATTAACAATGATTTAAAATTAACATTTATATACTAATATTTATAAAACTAAAGACTCAAAAAACCGTTGAGATTTGCAAAAAAAAAAAAAAAAAGACTAATAAATTAACCCTAATGTTTGCCCAACAATTGGCAACCCAAACTAACAAGGATTTAAAACTAACAACTTAAAATAATCCTTGAGATTTGCAAAAAAAAAAGACATACAAATTAACCCTAAATGTTTGCTCAACAATTGACAACTCAAACTAACAAGGATTTAAAATTAATATTTATATACTTAAATTTATAAAATTAACAACTCAAAATAACCCTTGAGATTTGCAAAAGGAAAAGACTTTCAAACTAACCCTAATGTTTTCCCAATAACCGGCAACCCAAACTAACAAAGATTTAAAACTAACAACTCAAAATAACACTTGAGATTTGCAAAAAAACTAAAACTTACAAATTAACCCTAATGTTTGCCCAACAATTGGCAACCATTACTAACAAGGATTTACAACTAAGACACACACACACACACACACACACATATATATATATATATATATATGCACACTAACATTTATAAAACTAACAACTCAAAATAATCCTTGAGATTTGAAAAAAAAAGCTACAAGTTTTAGGGTTAGAGGTTGGGGATGAAATTGGTTGGAGTAGGGCGGAGGGTGGGAGGTGGTGGTGACGGTCGTCGGTGAGCGGCAGGTAGGAGATGGTGGTGACGGTCGTTGGCGAGCGGCAGGTAGGAGGTGGTGATGACAGTCTCCGGCGAGGGCAAGTGGGAGTGGTGGTGACAGTCGACGGCTAGCAGGTGGGGCAGTTGGCGGCTGGCAGGTGTAGATAAGGGTGGTGGTGGCGGTCGACGGCTCTCGAAGCTGGTGGTGGTCGGCGATTTGGGTCTGTCGATGGTAGTCGTCGCCGATTTGGATGAAGAAAAAGGAACATGATCTAGCTAATGAGACTACCCAATTTGGGGTTGTCTTGATCCAAAAAACGACGAATTTCAGAGGAAAATTTCTGTTGCTGATAATGTGTTTAAAAAAATAATTATTAAATTTATTAATTTCATTAAATTGTTTTTTGATAAATATATTAATAATTTTAAAAAACTTTAATTAGTTAATAACTTATTAATTATTAATTAATAAATATTTGTTATTTATTAACATATTTGTTTTTTTGATAAATATAATTAATAATTTAATTAATTACTAATTATTAAGTAATTAATATTAAATAAAGTCCAATAAAATCGAATAAAGTCCATTAAGACCCACTAAAAATAAATAAAGCCCATTAATACTCAATAAAATGGATTCGAACACAATAAAATTGAATAAAGTCTAATAAAACCAAATAGAACTCAATAAAGCCCATTAAGGCATACTATAATTGAATAAAGCTCATTAAGGCCAAATTAAACTGAATAAGGCCCAATAAAATGGATTAAAACCCAATAAAACCGAATAAAACTCAATAAGGCCCATTAAAACTAAATAAAGCCCGATAAAGCCCATTAAGATGCACTATAATTGAATAAAGCCCAATAAATGAATTATGGCCCAATAAAAAATGAATATAACCCCTTAAGGCCAAATTAAACCGAATAAGACCCAATATGGATTAAAACCCAATAAAGCCCAATAAGACCCATGAAGCCTAATGAAACCGAATAAAGCCCAATAAAACCCATTAAGATCCACTAAAATTTAAAAAAGCCTAATAAATGAATTAAGGCCCAATAAAAACGAATAAAACCCATTAAGGGATAAAAAACCCATTAAGGCCTAATAAAACTGAATGTATACTTATCGTGTATACATATGTATATAATACGGGCTGACGTGTATATATACATATAAACAATACATATGTGTACATATAACACACACATTATCTAGACATTCACATATACACATATATTTAAACATATATATACAACTTACGATACATATATCTTCAACAATATACACATAGATCCAATCTTGGTTAACAACCAACAAACATATATACACATAGTGTATGCATATGTATATAACACGGGCCAGAGCATATATATACATATAGCACATACACATATGTACATAACTAAATAACTAAATACCTTTTTTAAACAATCCCTTTTTATTATGTAAGAGCACATATAATAAGAAAGCATATCCAACAAATGTACTAACAACCCAATTTAGACATACAACCAACGAATGTATATTAGAACCCAATTTAGATACACAACCAACGAATGTATATAATAAACTAAATTAGACACACAAAAACACATTAAGGACTTATTTTTGTGAGTATTTTTGTAAGTGAGGTTATCGCATTGATAATGGATGGTGTTCTCTCATTTTGTTTTTACTTGCATTTTACGAGTCTATGTATTTGGTTTCCATTTGATAAGATTTCTTTTGTTTGACATTGATTGTTTGGTTACATAGGCCTCACTTTGTGTGACTATTGAGATGTCAGATTTATCTGAAACACAATAGAAATAACCGATTAATGTCTGAAACAAGAATTATTAATGGCTAATCAATAGAACTTGTTAAGGCTTCTTATAAATGATTAGCATTATTTTTTTCAACAATTTTGGATTTTGTTTAATAACCTCTGTTACATACATAGTTAAATAGTTATATATATATATATATATAGAGAGAGAGAGAGAGAGAGAGAGAGAGAAAGAGAAGCTTATACGAGAATGATAATTAGTCAGAGAATAGGAAAATAGTCGAATCACATGTGATTTAACTCTAAGATCATGTATAAAATCACATGTGATTCACGTGACATGGCCCGCGACCGAGATTTTGCCCACGACCTGAGGTCGTGGGCCATACCGCGTGCACACCTTTGCGTTGACTATGAAAGTAATATCACATGTGAATTTGCTCGTGATTTGGCCATTCTCATGTTTTCTTATTTGGTTATCTTTATCGTTTGAACCTCTCTTTCTCTCTCTCTCTCTCTCTCTATATATATATATATATATATATAACATACTATATATAGAGGCATGTTCAAATAAGAAGTATAAATATAATGAGAAAGTAAAAAAAAGCAAGGTTCATATGTGAATTATTGAAAAATTCAATACGTAAACTGTTCATGTCAAAAATTACACAAAAATAATTTAAGATTTGCATCGCAAGCTAATGAACTACACTTTCAAAAATAAACAATATAGACAATAAAAATAATAAACAAGACAAACAATTTTGGTGACACGAAGAACCCTGTAAAAGGTAAAAATTGGGGACGATCGTAGATATTTTCGATGCACTATAGACATCAATTAGGGACATCATCCTTAATAACACTGATTAACATTATGTATCGTGGATAAACACGACGTGTCTTGTGTAACTTAAAAGGTGACTTTATAAGTAAAGATTTTCGTCAAATATGCTTCAGAGTTGATTCTTTAGTTTGCTCCTTGTATTCTTAGTGTTGTTATCATTGCATCTCTTTGAATGCTCTTGAGCCTATTTATAGGTGGCTTTGATAACGGTTGTCTTCAATTGTCATTACGTCGATAACGGTCACGTCTTGATAAAGAAATTGAATATTGGTCATCGGTTATACCGGGTGCATTAATAAAATGAACCTCGGTCATAACTTATCAAAATCTACAACAAATGAGAAATATAATTATATGATAGTGTTAGTTGAAGATAAGTAACTAGGATCCTGACTGTCAATGATCATCTATCGTGGATATTAATGTTGTCGGAGATATTAACGACCAATCGATAAAGGTAGTCTCGTCGAGGGTAATATCCTTGATGGTCAAATTTACTAAATTTCACCCAAACAATTTACCTCCGAGATTTAAATTTTAAAATTTGTTTGAATTTGATGTTACGCTCCAAAAGTTGGTTCTCAAGGGTATTTTAGCACATGTATTTCCTTGGTAACTTAATTGATTGATAAGAAACTGAATCGTTTCCTTGGAAACCGATTCGACTTAGTCGACTTAAAGGTCACGCATATGCGTGATATCTTGGTGTCAGGACAACTATGCCTTGACTTACAATTCCCATTGATGGCTATGACTGAATCGTCTAGATAGGTGTCTTTTATCGGGGCAATAACACTTTTGACATCATCATGACGATTTTCAAAAATTTCGGTATAAATAACTAAGGGTATTCATCGGTTGAAATCCAATGAATTTTCATTATGGGGTTTCCTTTTTCACGTTTACCAAATTTTTGATAGAAGCGAATCTCTTCCTTATTGTGAAAACCTACTAGAGATCAAGGCCATATTTCGAAGATCTCTATATATTCATAAGGTACGTTATTTTATATCTTGCATTAAGAATTAAAAATCCCAAGACACATTGGGAGGTTCTTAGCTTATATAGTGCTTATGTTATAATAGCATATTGCAGAGAGATGAAGGATCCAACAAGTGCGATAGAGGAGGAAGGTGATATTGAGGTCTTTAGACTCGTATCAGAGATACCCTCAAATATTGAGCTTTTTTGTCCGAGCAAGCTTCGGCAGGAAGAATTCGGTTCGTTTTGTATGAATACCTATGAGTGCTCGAAAACCCGACCAATCCGATCAACCCAACCCAACCCACTGCGAAATAACTCAATCTGAAGCAACCTGATTTCTAATTGAGTTGTAAAATCTTCAAACCGAAGGTATTAGGTTGATATTGGGTTACTTTTATTTGAACCCAATATCCTTTTATTTCTTGATTTTATATTATTGTTGAGTCTTTATTAATATGTATATTAGACAATTACAACATCACGTACCCTCTTCATATACATATATTTTCAATCTATTCTCCATCTCTATATAACTAGCTCCTTTGAATGCATATTTAGTAACTTTGAACATATATATACAGATTGATAATATTAATTGAATATGATATACTTAAGACTTAAGAAGTATTGGATAAGTTGTACTAAATGGTTGATGATGAAAAAGAAATTATGAGTAGACTAGAGAAAACAACATATCCAAGGTTGAGAGAGTATTTTTGATGTACCAAAGTATCAACCTGAGCAACCCGATTAAACCAACCAACCCGTACGGTTTGGGTTTGGGTTGAGATTTTTGAAACCGCAAGCATTGGGTTGGGTTGTTCAAATGCCTTCAACCCCATCAACCCAATCCATGAGCACCCCTAAGAATACCCCTTTATAATCGGCTTTACATGGTTGTTTTCACTTCTATCAAGGTCGTTTTAAAACGCCTTTGACCTATCTTCGAAGCAGATGATGCCCCAATTTTAGACAAGCGTTAATGTTATAAATCAGGTGACTAGTAATTGGGAGTCCTTTTTCATTGTCCATGATTTGGTGGCGGCCTACTTCATTAAACCGAAGGGCCACCAAGAGTAGTAACATTTTGGTTCTTAGCACTTCTGTCAATGTTAAGAAGTGGCAAACCCGATACATCTTCAGAAGAGTATCTTCGTTGAAGGATGAAGATTAGCAACTTGTTTCTTGCTAGAATACCGATAGTAAGTATCGTGTTTATTTTTTGCTTTTATCGTAGATAATATTATTGTCGACTAATGATTTTTCTTTATTTCATCGCATATATTGACTTCTCTCGGGTGTCGTCCCAATTTGAGACTGACAAAAATGAGCGATTCTTGCGACTCCCCAATCCAAAATTTTCTCCAATGACTGATATTCGGTTGTTGATGGACGAAGATGATGAAGTTAAGTTTGTAGGATCTTCAGGTTCAGTCGAGATAGAGGTAGAAAGAAGAAGAAGAAAAGAAAATGATGAGAAATCGTACTTCTTTAGTCATCGATTTTTTACATTGGTTGTAGATAACTATATTGCTCGTAGATATGACCAATCGTGGATATCTTCTAACCTTCCTGGTTGTCTTTTTTAGGGGAGACTTTTGGGAAGATTTTGACTCCTAAGAAGTCAGTTATTGTGGCCTTTCCAAGAAGGAAAAGGAAAGTCCTTGAAGAGAAGTGCCCCTATGTTAAGTGTGGACCAAAAAATCCCAAGTCTGAGATGGTTAGTAATAAACCATCTTCGACATTCAGTGACCACTAAAAGGTCATCAAGACTACAAAAGGGACGATGTCAACTCATTCCAACATGGTACCCTCAATTTCTAAGGGGGTACCTTAAGCACGAGCTGTTGGTTCCTTTAAGAAGGGGAAAGAGGCAAAATGGGGATTAAAATTGACGATGTTAATGAAGTTTAAGTTCTATTTGTCCCAAAAGGATCTACAAAAATACTAAACAGTTTGTAGAAGGGGGGGGGGATGAATACAAACACAATGTTTTCAAATTTAAAATATATATTGATAGAGAAGATCAATACAAATTTTACAAGATTGTTTGCGGAAAGATAAGGTAAAAGAAACCTATCTAAACAATCTTAAGTTACACACAAAGGTTAGCAATTACAAGAAAAGAGATTGCTAAAAGAAGATATCTTTTACTTTAAGCTGAAAGAAGCTTGAAGTAAGAATGAGGGAAGAGAGTGATGTGCGCACTCTGCATGGAGAAGAAAACACTTCTATTTAAACCCAGTGCATTAAATGTCCATTTAATGCAGTAAGGTAGGGTTTAGAGTGCGTG
>NW_020201742.1:0-240 GCF_001531365.2 Cynara cardunculus var. scolymus
CCTTTGCAGGCTTGGGTTTATTTGGATTTCCCTTGCCCTTGTATTTGGGCTTTTTCACGTTTTCATTGGGTCCAACTTTATATTGATAAACATGTTTTGTGAAGGAACAATGATGTGTCAACATGTGATTCCTCAGGTTTTGTAAAACAGTTAGACATTGACAAAAATGATGCTTTGGTTGCGTTTGTCTAACATTCTTTTTATTCAATGAAAATGAAGAAGTAAATGAAGGTGAAAATC
>NW_020201742.1:3200-29068 GCF_001531365.2 Cynara cardunculus var. scolymus
AAGCTAACAATACGATAACTATCTAATGCTACTTTCTAGCAAATCGTCTATCTAACAGATAGGGTTTATCTTTCGCATGGATAAACATTAACATTAAGATAAACTCGAATTCCAGCTGTTGATTTGTCATCTCCAGCTGTCATTCATGGTATGATGATTTCATCTTTATCTTCAAATCTTCATTGCATGCTTGGATACAGTGCAGGAAAATCTTCTAAGTGTTGATGACCAGAGGATCGATGAGGATGCTCTTCCATCGCATCCTTGGACTGTCCATCGGTCCTCTGCTTGAACTATCCATCGATCATCTGGTTGAATTCCAGACTTAGTCGATTCTGCCTTGATGTCTTCATTGATCTTGTTGTTCTTCATCACTTGTTGTTTTCATTACTTTTTTACATCATGAGTTATGGGGTTTGACCAATTTCGACCCTTAGCCTTGTTTAGAAGCTTTGGTTATATCTCTAAGTATTTATCGATGGCGTAATTAGTAATTAAGATTATTAATGTCGCATCTCACTATGGCGTCGTCTGATCCTAGTGAATACTCGGTCGATGAATCTGGTTACGTGGTTGGCCACTCTAGAAGAAACTCAGCCCACAATGAAGAAATAGACCCGTATGAGCAAAACACTACGACAAGTGGGGCATCTGCCTCTCCACAAGCATCTTTCCTACCCCCATCGGAGCCAGCACCTGATGTTCCACAACGAACTTATCATGGCTCAAGGATCAGAGTCACTCCAAGGAAGAGCATTCCACTGCCGCAACGTGTGGCATTTGAAGACTCTGTTAAAGTCATAGGAGAGACATCCCGACCGCAATTGGCGAGCAGGATAACTCAAGTGGTGACCGGGGTACCTGCATCCTGCAGCCGGGGCATGAATCCGGCTGAAAGAGAATGTGTAAGGAGAATCGCATCCGATACGCAAGTGCACCAGACCAGGCTGGGATACCACCACCACATCCTAAACAACCTGTCTGATGTGATGGAAGCACACCATCAGCGCATGTTGAGGAACACGGATGCCGTCGCTGCAGCGAGGCGGGAAATAAGGAGGTTGTACAGATGGTTTGTAGTAAGTGGAGTGGTGATGCTAATTTTGGGAATAGTGATAGGATGGATATTGTTCTAGAAGAAGGATTAGTGGTAGGATGCCCACTCTTTTATGTAGAAACTCACTATCCTGTTTTTTGTGACTATAAATGTCTTTGAATGCATAATATATTTTTTTTGGAAATGCTTATTTATGTCAGGTCATGGTGTGCATAAGATTAATCTATTATGATTATGTAAATGCTTGAATAATATCCATGTGATGAACACTCTTGGCATCATTTAAATGATTGGAAGCTATCACCCTTATTATACCACAAAAATGACGAATTCCCTTATGACTTAGGCCTAAAAAGATGCCGCCAAGGAGGGAAAATCCCGAGATTGCACGACTTGTGTCAGAACAACTTCTGGCCGCACTCCCCAACATAGTCAGTCAAGTGGCTGCTGGCATGAATGTTAACCAACYAAATAATCCAGAGCCAAGGGCGGCTAGGGAATGYACTTATAAATCTWTTAGATCTTGCAACCCGAAAGAATTCAATGGAACCGAAGGAGCAGTAGGATTATTATCGTGGCTCGAAAGTATGGAGTCTGTCCTTCACATTAGTAAATGTACCGAAGGAAATAAAGTAGAATATGCGGCATGTATGTTACAAGGAAGGGCACTTACCTGGTGGAATACATTAGTGCAAAGCAGAGGACGAGAAGCGGTTAACCAGCTTTCTTGGGAAGAATTTAAGAAATTGCTAAAGGATGAATACTGCCCAAGAAGCGAACTCCAGAAGTTAGAAATAGAGTGATGGAATCATGAAATTATACGAGAAAATATAGCTGCTTATACAGCTCGATTCCATGAGTTGGCGAATCTAGTACCTCATTTAGTGACACCGGAGGAAGTCYGCATTGAGAGGTATATCTGGGGATTGTCTTCAGAAATCCGAGGAAACATCACCTCAGCCAACCCAAAAACCCTTAAGGAGGCGATAGATATTGCCACCAAGCTCACGAATAATGTGGTTCGAACAGGAGAATTTGCCAAGGGAAAAAGAAAAATGGAGGAGCAGGGGAATCGAAGGTATGGGGGAAAATATGACAAGAATAGGAGAGTGATAGGAAATTTTGGGGCACAAACTCTGGCGGTAACTCAAGGAGGCATGACTAAGTGTAATAGATGCAAATATCCACATCGGGGGAATTGCATCATTTGTCAAAGATGCCACCTAGGGGGTCATACAGCAAAGGACTGCCAAAGACGATTATGCATCGATTGTGGGAGCCTAGATCATATGAGGAATGTATGCCCAATGAGGAAACAAGGAGCAAATGCAAGCCAACCCCGACCAACCAGTCAAGGAAACCCAGAAGGTCAAGCACGGGGCAGAGTGTATGAGATCGGAGCCAAAGAAGCTAGATATGATCCCAATGTGGTTTCAGGTACGTTTCTTCTGAATAACGAATTTGCATCAGTTTTATTTGATTCATGAGCAGATAGGAGTTTTGTATCACTAGATTTTAAGCCTAAGATTAACTTAAGGTCCCAAAGGTTGGAAGAAGCTTACGTAATAGAGTTTTCTAATGGTCAAGAAATTAAGGCTAAAGACATAATTACGGATTGGACTCTAAGTTTAGCCAATAAGAATTTCAGCATCGACCTTATACCGATTGAAATAGGGAGTTTTGACATAATTATCGGCATGGATTGGCTATCCAAAAATCAAGCTGAGATTGTTAGTTTAAAGAAGACTATCCGGATTCCTCAAGATGGAAATGACCAATAGTGATTCAAGGAGACAAGTCAGATCGAAAAATTAAGATAGTATCTTGCATGAAGATGCAAAAGTACTTGAAGAGGAATCGCGCTGCATTTATGGCACATGTGATTGATGGGAAGGTCAAGGAGAAAAGTATTGAGAATTTCCCTGTAGTTCGGGAGTTTACTGACGTATTTCCTGAGGATTTACAAGGACTACCCCTGCCAAGACAAGTCGAATTCGGTATAAACCTAATTCCTGGAGCTGCCCCAGTGGCAAAGGCACCATATCGCTTGGCACCATATCGCTTGGCACCTTCGGAGATGCAAGAAATGTCAAATCAACTCCAGGAGTTATTAGATAGGGGATTTATAAGACCAAGTTACTCACCATGGGGTGCACCGGTTCTGTTTGTTAAAAAGAAAGATGGGTCAATGCGAATGTGCATTGATTATAGGGAACTTAATAAGTTGACCATCAAGAACAGATACCCCCTTCCTAGAATCGATGATCTGTTTCATCAACTCCAAGGAGCGGTATATTTTTTCAAGATCGACCTACGATCCGGATACCACCAAGTGAGAGTTCGGGAAGAGGACATTCCTAAAACAGCCTTCAGAACTCGTTACGGTCATTACGAATTTCTGGTTATGCCATTCGGGATAACCAATGCACCGGCTATCTTCATGGACCTAATGAATAGAGTCTGTAGACCATACCTAGATAAATCTGTAATCGTTTTCATAGACGATATATTGATTTATTCACGAAGCAGGGAGGACCATGAGCAACATCTGAGGATAATTTTGGAGCTACTTCGAAACCAGAAATTGTACGCAAATTTTTCTAAATGCGAAGTACAATTTCTTGGTCATATAGTCAATGAAAAATAGATTCAGGTAGATTCTGCCAAGATTGAGGCCATTAGGAAATGGGAAGTCCCAAGAACCCCTACGGAAATCCGTCAATTCCTTGGTTTGGTAGGCTATTATAGGCGATTCATCGCGAACTTTTCAAAAATCGCGCAACCACTCACAGCCTCAACCCAGAAGGACAAGAAATTTGTTTGGGGTGAGAAACAAGAACAAGCGTTTGAGACTCTTAAGCAGAGACTACAATGCACCTATTTTATCCTTACTAGAGGGTTCGGAAAACTTTGTGGTCTATTGCGATGCATCGCATCAAGGCTTAGGATGCGTGCTAATGCAAAAASACAAGGTCATTGTGTATGCCTCAAGGCAACTTAAAGTGCATGAGAAGAATTATACTACACATGACCTCGAATTGGGGGCAGTAGTATTTGCACTTAAGATTTGGAGGCACTATCTTTACCGCACCAAATGCATCATTTTCACTGATCATAAAATCCTTCAACATATACTAAATCAAAAGATGCTGAACATGCGGCAACGGAGGTGGGTCGAACTTCTCAACGATTATGATCGTGAAATAAAGTATCACCCGGGGAAAAGAAAGGGTGAAACCATCAAGGACACGAGCCATGGGAATTTTTGTCCAAACCAACCTAAAAATGCAAATTCTCGAAGCTCAAGAAGAGGCGTTCAAATCGGAGAATCTGAAGAACGAAACCCTGCATCACTTAGAAAAGGAATTTGAAATTCGAGCAGATGGGGTGCGTTACTTCAGAAATAGAGTTTGGATACCAAGGAACGACAGTCTCCGGTCGACAATTTTGGAGGAAGCCCATCGCTCTAGATACTTTATTCACCCAGGATCCGATAAGATGTACAAAGGGCTAAAAGAATATTACTGGTGGCCAGGAATGAAAAAGGACGTTGCTTTGCACGTAAGTCGATGTTTAACCTGCGCAAGGGTAAAAGCTGAACATCAGAAACCATCTGGTCTTCTTCAGCAACCAGGGATTCCCCAATGGATGTGGGATCAGATATCAATGGATTTTGTTACAAAGTTACCCAGAACCAGGAAAGGATATGACTCAATTTGGGTCATAGTAGATCGACTTACGAAATCCGCACACTTTTTACCTGTTCGAGAAGACTTTAGTATGGAAAGACTTGCGCAATTATATATCAATGAAATCATATTGTGGCATGGAGTACCTATTTCCATCATATTAGACAGAGATGGTCGTTTTACTTCGCGATTATGGTAATCAGTTCAAAAGGCACTAGGCATGAGGCTGGACTTGAGCACTTCCTATCATCCTCAGACAGATGGGCAAACGGAAAGGACAATCCAAACGCTAGAGGATATGTTACGAGCCTGTGTGATAGACTTTGGGGGCAGTTGGGATATTCATCTGCCATTGGTTGAGTTTTCCTACAACAATGGATATCACACCAGTATCCAGTGCGTACCATATGAAGCCTTGTATTGGCGCAAGTGTAGATCCCCACTCAGCTGGTTGGAAATTAGTGACCGACAGCTGACTAGGCCTGACATTATGCAGGAGACAACCGACAAAATCTCAATCATCCAAGAAAGGCTTAAAGCTGCAAGAGATCATCAGAAGAGCTACGCCGATAACCGAAAGAAACCATTGGAATTTCAAGTGAGTGATAAAGTCCTTTTGAAAGTATCTCCATGGAAATGGATTGTACGCTTCAGAAAGAAAGGAAAGCTTAGCCCAAGGTATGTTGGTCCATTTGAAATACTTGAAAGAGTAGGACCGACGAAACATTTCATGTATCAAACCTTAAGAGATGTGCCATCCATGATACATTTCATGTATCAAACCTTGAGAGATGTTTAACCAACGAAACATTGGTTCTACCTTTGGAAGACATTCAAATTAATGAACGGTTACGTTTCATTGAAGAACCGATTGAAATCCTCGACCATAAAGACAAGCAATTGAGGCGTAGCAAGATCCCAATTGTAAAAGTGCGTTGGACTTCGAGGCATGGACCAGAGTTCACGTGGGAAAGAGAAGATTTCATGAAAAGCAAATATCCCCATTTGTTCGCAAGCAAGTCATGATCTGAGGTTGACGAATAAATTTCGGGACAAAATTTTTCTAACATGGGAAGACTGTGAAATTCTGTCATTTCGGAGTTTCAGGTTAGCACTTTATTATAGATCCTATATTTAGAATTATAAACTTATTAGGATCTAGTTATGGTGGTTAGAGCACATCTGACTCAGTACCCAAAGTTTAGCTTGGAAGATCTGCCTCAGCAGGCCATTGATAAAGTTAACTTGTGTAATGCCAAATATTTTAGAAACGTTCCAAATAAAATAAAGTTGATATTATAAACTTTTGAAACTAAAATACAAAAGTCTCATATAAATGTCCACATAATTTATTAAAAGACGGAGTTTTGAAATTAGTAATGTCGTTTTATTTATGTTTGGAAAGATTATAGTGGGTTTATAGTTAATTTGAAAAATAATAAAAAGTTTTATTGGGTTTGGGCCTTGAGGGGCCAGCCCACTTCTTTCTTTAAAAATCCTCATATAAATACCCCACTCCCTTTGAAAAACTCTCATTTATCCAAAATATCGACAGCTTGAGAACTCTTTCATCTGTCTCTAAAAGTCAATCATCCACAAGTCGATTCCATCATCAAGCAAGCTTAGGAATTCTGTCAATCTTGAAGATTCCCAAGATTATAAGAAAAAGGTATGATACTAGTTATCTTACTATTGCTAATCATTAAAAGTCTTTATCCTTCTACTCCTACATCCCGATCTTGCAGCAAATTTCTGGAAAGTATGGGGGGGGAGATTATGAGTCACAGACATGAAAATGTCTTCAAATGGACGATAATCTATGATCCATATTCTCAGATTTTTACTAAAGTAGGGGAAAAATCGTTTGCATATAGAGTTTATTCATGAAAGGTATACTTCAGAATATGATAGGGTCTTGCATGCATCTTTAATCTACCCTATCTCCCTCAAAAACTCAATAGAATCGGGAAATAATCTTTCTGGAGATTTTACTTATTTTTGCTATCTTGAAAGTGGTGTTAAAATTCTTGAAAAATGATGAGTTTAGACCCCAAAAAGATTGTCACTCGTTGAATGTGCAATCTGTTTTGGGGGTTGTGTAACTCGAGATTGTAAGGTATTTATGAGGGACTTAAACCCACTAAAATTCCTTGGTATTTGGAAAATGTCGGCTTAGCTCATGATTGTAATAATGTAAATAGTGGACATAAAAATGACTTTTGGAAGGTTCTACTTTTAGTGATTGGTAAAACCCAAAAATATTTGGAACATAATGTAGAATCTGTACAAAATTTAGCTTTTGAGTAAAGGATTTCGATTTCTTTTAATATATAATTTTTGGGCTATTTTTAGAATAAATAATAATATATCAACTTTAATATATGAAAACTCGATGGCATTGCATGGGATGCAACTTGACTTTATCTTTGTCATGAACCCATAAGTGATCTTAGTTCTGGTTGTTGGTCTGTTTAGGAAGTTAGGGCGGGCGTTGAAAGCTTCAGACGACATTCTCTTGGATATTCACCTATAAACCTGTGAGTTCTCACGGCCCCACTTTTAATGCTTTGTCTATTTTATTGGGGGAAAAGCATGTGAGTAAGCAAACTATGCATGTTTATTTATTGAAACCATTGGACTAAAGAACTGTTTAGTCAAGCTTTGTTTGATACCATCGGACTAAAATAATGGGGCAAGTTGGTCAGGTAAGGCTTAGTAGCGTCTCAAGTTTTTACATCGTAAAAGATTGACATTTATTAAGTGCAAAAGATTCGCATAAGTTTGCAAATTATTTGGTTTATGCATTAAAATGTTTTATGCATGTGAAAACCCGTGAGCTCACCAACTCTTTGTAGTTGACTCGATTTATGTTCCATGYTTTTCAGGTAACAAGTAAGAAATGAAGTACTTTGGGAGCATACTCGTGGCAAAAGAGATTAAGTTCGAAATTGAAGTTTTTGTAAACGAAGTATTTATCAAAATTTGATTATGATATTAAACTCGTTTTATTTTGTAGAATTGAAAGGTGTTATTTATTAACGGTTGTTGTGACTCGCTTGTCTGTTACATCTCTTGTTTCCGCTTTAGCGGGGTGTGACAAGTGCCTTCTTCCTTTTCTTTTTGTGTTCTCTGGTAGAAACCCTTGTAACTTCCTTCTCTTCTGCAGCAAGGGCGAGGGGTCCACCGATGGATACCTTCCTCTTCAGTATATCCTTCTCTTGAGCAGCAAGATTTCCATAAACATCATGAAGCGATCAACTATCTAAGTCCTGATTTGCTTGGAGGGACATCGACAGCTGAGTCCACTTATCACCAAGACTTTTGAGAAATAAAATGTTATTTTCATCTTTTGTCCTAGCGATGTCATTTCGGCGACATTGATTAATCAATGTGTTGAAATGGTCATAAGTCTTTTCAATTGGTTCATCAGGTAGCGCCTTGAAATTAGTGTATTCGTTTAGGCATTGTGGCCTATGATTTTTCTTTGTCTTCGCACCTCCTTCCAATTGGCTCGCTAGTTCATCCCATATCTCCTTTGCTATTGTACAAGCATCTAGAGACTGGAAGATGTCGTTTGGAATGGCCATTATGATCAATCTTTTTGACTTCCTGTCTGCCTCTGTACGTTCAATGTCATCTTCATTCCAGTTCTTTTCATCTTTTGGCATGTAGTAGGCAGCAACTTCTGCAGTAGTGCTTGTTCCAGGGACTCTTGGAACAAGAGTCTGAGGAACATACAGGCCTTCCATGATAGATCTGATGAGATTCATGTTCATCATCTCCAGGAAGTTTACCATTCGTATCCTCCATTGTGGATACTCTTCTCTTTGAAGAGTTGGAGGTTTAGTGAGGGAACCCACACTATATGCAAAATTCCAGTTGGCCATGAGAATTTTTGAAGAGAAAGAACATGCTTTTTGGAGAAGAAGAGTATGAATTTGAATGGATGAAAAATTGAGAGATTTTTAAATTGATCGTTTTTTATTGAAAACAATCAATTGCCTCTAATACCAATTGTTGATCCCAGATCTCTCAATAACACGAATATTCAAGTTATGAGTAACCTAAATATATCTTGTGGATGGAAAAAATAGTGAAGAACACACAAGAATATTCAAGAATGTATTTGAGTGTCAAATGATTCACTATTATTCAAATGATTGGTTGGAAAGTGTAAACGATTACAAGAATAATAAAGCCTATTTATACCCGTAATCTAAATATGGAGATTGCTACCTATGGAAGATATATTGCAAATCGTTTACGGAAAGAAAGCAATCTAGAACTATGGAAACTAAATAATGCTAAGTAGGGTAATGAGAATCCAGCTGTCGATTTGTCATCTCCAACTGTCTTGTTTGTCCCTATATTTCACTGATCAATCTTCGTTATAGCTTCATAACAATGGCAGATTAGGATATAACATTCAAGATCATCAAGAACATTGAGAGAGAAAGTCAATCCTTACAATATGGTCAAATCTCTCAATACGTATTAAATCTTACAAATGAGCTCTCCTCCTCCTACAATTACAAAGACTAGCTTCTATTTATATGGTCAACATACTAAACAATAGTCAAAGTCAAACTCCTATGAGAAAGTCAAACACGCTGACTTTTACAATTATAGACTATATTTAACTTTCAAGACGAATACAATTAATACTAATTTTCAGTCCTAACATCTCTTCTTGATGATATGTTCAACCATGAGTCTTTGGGTCTTTTTGAGTTAATACCTCTAGTTGAACTGTTGTGGAAAACTCTAAGTGTTGGTAACCAGAGGGGTTATGGAGATGCACAGTTCATCGCACCTATGGACCTTCATCGCATCTCTTGTTGTATAGGAAACTTAGACTTTTTCCTTGTGAGTCTTCCATCGGCCTTCTGCTCATTCACACTTGTATGTTTTTCATTATTTTACAAATACGAGTGATGGGGTTTAACATGACTCATCAGTAAAACCTTCTGGTTGAGCAACATAGACTTCTTGTTTGACAAGCCCATACAGGAATGTTGTCTTGACGTCCATCTAATAAACAGTGAAGTTTTTGTGTGCAACGTACACCAAGAGCAACCTGATAGCTTCAATTCGTGCTACCAGAGCAAATGTTTCATCGTAGTCGACACCTTCTTATTGATTGTATTTTTTAGTGACAACCCGGGCTTTATTTTTTACAACAACTCCGTCTTCATCTTTCTTATTTTTGAAAACCCACTTAGTACCAATAATCGTTTTATTTCTGGGACGAGGAACCAATCTCTAGATGTAACACCCCACCCCACACATTGCATGTAACATATATTCCATATACAAGAAATACATGTTTGTACACCACATAGGTCCCCTAATACAAGAATCTATCATTACAGAATACAAGGTCCAAAAATTCAAAATACAACTCTTGCACTAAACCAGATCCACCTAATAAAAACTATACATGCCGTCAATAATTCTTCATGCAAATAAGCATATAGGGAGATTATTACATTTTTCCCTTCCCTTTACCCTCAGCATTTCCTGCAATACATATTTAAAATCACAAAACGAGGGTTAGACCGAAAGGTCTAGTGAGATGCCCTATTTATGATATTGCAGGGTCTAAATAACCAAAACTTTTATGTAAAACAACTTTTCATATATATAGCAAATTTATGAGCAAGAAATATAATGATACCAATATCTTTCACTTTTCAAGCCAAATTCTCTGCTTACAAATAATGCATTAAATCCAAAACAGGTTTGTACTAACCAGATTATCATGATGCCACTTTTAAACCTTTTGAATTAAATAAGGTTAATTTAAAGTTTCAGGCCAAACCTGGTATCTTTTTCCCAATAACATCGAGACTATGCTTTCCAATAAGAACCCTGATCCTAAACCTTTAAGTCACAAAAAAATAAAGATTTTAGACCACGGTAATCTTAATGAAAATAATTGTAGGTGTTATATTACATAACACACACACACACACAAATGCCACCCTTATAACCAAATGTACACCTCTCCTTAATATGACACCCTTATCCCATAGTACACCTCCCCTTGATATGTTACCTTTATCCCATGGTACACCTCTCCTTAATATGCCACCCTTATTTCCTCATCAAAACGTTTCACAAAAATGGTTCCAAATAGACCGCAATCAATGGAATTGTTATCAGTTCAAAATTATCAAAATTCCCATTTTGTGTAAAAATATAAATTTTATCAACCATGCACAAGGCATAAATACAAATCCAGTCAACATAAACCTGGCTGGACTTCATCTCCGGTCAAATCTTGGCCGGTTTACCAAATCTGGACAAAATATCACCCAAGGCCTGTCCGATTTAACACTTAGAATTAATTCCAACACTTTTGTCTGGATAACAAATTTGGACAACAGATGGTCGTATTCATACTTCTCCGTTCAAAATATAAATCCAATTATTATAAATCACTCAACACTTGTCCAGTTTTAAGACTAAACCGCTTAACTCTTGACTGGTTTAGGTCTAATATGGACAATACTCACAAGACGGTTTATTTAAAAATCGCTTAAGCCTTAACCGATTTAGGGTTTAAATCGCCTAACCCTTACCCGGTTTATGGCTAAATCGCTTGACACTTGTTCGATTTAAAACTTAATCCGGACAACACTTCAACGGATAACTTTTAAATCAAAAGTAAAGTTCAATCAATTTATACAACTATGAAGAACTTCAAAAGTAGTAAGAATCACTCACCTTGAACTTCTTTTGAAACGAGTTTGAATTCACTTTGCTCCAAAAAGAATCCGGTCAAATCTCCTTTCTCTTAAATCGCTCAAAATTTAATTCAAAGATGGCAAGAGATGCAATGGAGGTCAAACCCTCCCTTTTATACCATTCTAAATCTGGAAAGGTCGGCCAACACATCCTCCTCCCTACATGCATACCCTCACCTCACTCACACACATATATATATATATATATCTCTTTTTATATACACTTATGCACACATGCACATACATGCATACATATCACACATATATATATATATATATACGAACATGTGTATCCACATTATGTACATTTTCACATACTAGCATGATCAAATGTATTAATTTATCATGCTAACACATAATCATATGTATAACAAATAATCACATATTCATTACCTCAGGTGACAACGAAGATCTGGTTATCACATCATCCACCCCTCAAAAGAATTCCGTCCCGGAATTCCTTTAATCAAAGAGCCAAGGGTACTCTGATCTCATTTTTGACTCCAATTCCCATGTCACTTCTGGTCCTTTGTGAAACTTCCACTGAAACTTCGCCAGACTTATCTCTTTGTTTCTCAAAACCCTACTCTTTTGGTCAATAACGACTTTCGGTGCTTCCACAAAGTTCAGCTTACTGTCTAATTTAATTTTTGGCATCGGTATGGCTAGACTCGGATCAGCCAAACATTTCCATAGATTCAACACATGGAAAGTGTTGTGAATCAGATTCAGTTCTTCTGGCAGTTCTAACTGATATGCTACTGGCCCAATTCGCTTACATATTCTGAACGGCCCCACATACCTTGGACTGAGTTTACCCTTCATTTCAAATCTGACGACACCCTTCCATGGCGAAACTTTTAACATCACAAAATCACCTACGCATAATTCAATCGGCTTTCGACGATTATCAGCATAACTTTTCTGGCGATCTTGTGTTGTTCTGATTCTTTCACGGATTGTTCGATTTTCTTAGAAGTTTCTTGGACAATCTCAGGACCCGTCAACTCCCTTTCACCTACCTCGTTCCAACATAACGGCGTTTGGCATTTACGTCCATACAACACTTCATACGGTGTCGCTTGGATGCTGGAATGGTAACTATTGTGTTGCGTTTAAGTATGTGCGTTATTGTTGTATTCAAGTTCTCCATATTTTACATGTTTTGTAATAGAATAGCTTTATTCCTTCCTTAGTATAAATAGTAGTTTTCTTTGTAATTGTAATTAGCAAGTCATTAGCATTCTGTAATCTGAAATTAGCATTGTAATTTCTCTCTCAATCAATCAAGATACATTTGGTGATCTACTCTCTCTTCATCTTATTTCTTCAAGATCATAATCATGTTTGTATGAAATTTGGGATTTTCATATTGTTATATGCAAACTCTATCAACGGCAAATGATCTTCCCACGATCCCCTAAAGTCAATAATACAACTTCTCAACATGTCTTCGAGTGTCTGGATAGTTCTTTCACTCTGTCCGTCAGTCTGCGGATGATAAGCTGTACTTAGTCGGATTTCAGACCCCAAAGCTTTCTGTAATCCCTCCCAGAACTTTGAAGTAAACCGACTATCTCTATCAGAGATAATAGATAATGGAACACCATGTCTGGATACAATTTCTTTAATATAAATCTGTGCCAGCTTTTCTAAAGAGTAATTTTCTCTTATTGGAAGAAAATGCGCAGATTTAGACAGACGATCAACAATTACCTAAATCGCGACATACCCCTTCGGAGTTCGAGGCAATTTCATGACAAAATCCAATGTGATCCCATTTCCATACATGTATCTCTAAAGATTGAAGACTTCCATATGGCTTCTGATGTTCAATCTTAACTTGTAAACATGTCAGACACTGTTCCACATATCTAGCTATGTCTCTTTCCAATCCTGGCCACCAATAAAAAAGTTTCAAATCTCTATACATTTTATTGGTGCCTGGATGAATAGAGTATCGGGACTTATGGCTTTCATTTAATATAGTGTTTCGGATATCTCCGAAACATGGTACCCAAATTCGCCCTTGAAAGCATATTAGTCCCTCGTCATTCGGTTCTAAGGTTGAAATCATCTTACCTAACATTTATGTCTTAACAAATTTTTCTTTCATAGCTTCTTGTTGGCATCTCTGTATTTCTTTACGAATGTCAGGAACCAAATTCATTTTCATTGCCACGGTTTTAATGGTTCCACTTCTTTCTTTTCTGCTCAAGGCGTCGGCTACCACGTTTGCTTTTCCCGGGTGGTAGAGGATTTCACAATCATAGTCATTAACCATTTCAATCCAACGATGCTGTCGCATATTTAATTCTTTCTAGCTGAACAAATGTTGTAAACTTTTATGATCGGTATAAATCTGACATTTCGTTCCCAGAAGATAATGTCTCCAAATTTTTAGAGCAAACACCACTACAGCTAATTCCATGTCATGGGTTGCATATTGCTTCTCATGATCTTTCAATTGTCTTGACGCATAACAAATCACTTTTCCTCTTTACATCATAACACATCCTAAACCTAACTTCGAAGCATCGCTCTAAACAACAAACTCTTCAGATCCATCTGGTAGAGTCAATACTGGTGCATTATAAAGTTGATCTTTTAATAATTGAAAGGCTTCTTGTTGTTCTCCTTCCTACTGGAATTTAATGTTCTTCCAAGTCAATTTAGTCAATGGCAAAACTATTTTGGAAAAGTCCTAAATGAACTTACGGTAATAGCCGGCCAATCCTAAAAAGCTTCGGACTTCAGAAGGATTCTTTGGAGCTTCCCATCTTGCAACTGCTTCTATTTTCGCTGGATCTACTTTTACCCCTGTTTCTGAAATGACGTGACCCAAGAATTGGACTTCTCTCAACCAGAATTCACATTTAGACAACTTTGCGTACATCTTTTCTCTCTTCAATAATTCTACTATCAGACGAAATTGTTATGCATGTTTTTCTTCAGTTTTAGAGTATATAAGAATATCATCGATAAATACAATGACAAATTTATGAAGATATTCCTTACATACCCTATTCATTAAATCCATAAAGGCTGCGAGCGCATTAGTTAAGCCAAATGGCATAACTAAGAATTCATGATGCCCGTACCTAGTTCTGAATGCTGTTGTGGCAACATCTTCTTCCCTGACTTTGAGCTGATGATACCCTGACCTTAAATCAATCTTGGAGAAATAACTTGATCCCACCAATTGATCAAATAAATCATCAATTCTTGGCAAAGGAGATTTGTTTTTGATTCTCAACTTGTTCAGTTCACGATAGTCTATACACATTCGCATAGACCCATCTTTCTTCTTGACAAATAAAATTGAAGCACCCCAAGGTGAAGTGTTGGGTCTAATAAATCCCTTATCAGTTAAATCTTTCAATTGTGCAACCAATTCCTTCAATTCAGATGGAGCTAACCGGTACGGTGCCTTTGCTACTGGTGCAGCCCCTGGTACAAGATCAATTCAGAATTCTATAACTCTATTTGGTGATAATCCAGTTAAGTCTTCTGGAAAGACTTCTGGATATTCACTAACAATCGGAATCGATTCCTCTTTTCCTTTTTCTTTCTTAATATCAATTACGTAAGCCAAATATCCCTGGCACCTCTTCTGAATGCTTTTCTGAGCTTTCATTACTATCAAAATAATGGTATGGTGATTCTGACGATCACCATAAATAACAATTGTTCCTTGGTCTGGCAGAGTAATTCTGATCATTTTCTGATTACAAACAATACTAGCCTGATACTTTGCCAACCAGTCCATACCCACCACTACATCAAATTCCTTCATCGGCATGGGAAATAACCGAATCGGGAGTTCATAACCCTCAATAACAATAATACAATTATTTAACACACTAGTAACAGTTTCTTGACATTTAGCAGTATCAACTACTAATTCATCATCAAGTATCACAGAATTCAGACATGCAGTTTGAGTAAACAGTGGTGATACAAATGAGAAGTTTGCACCAGATTCAAATAACACCTTAGCACGTATTGAATTCAGAAGGAAAGTACCTGTTACTACATCCGGTAACGCTTCTTCCTCGTTCTTAGTCATCTGGAAGGACCGTCTCTGCGCCCCTCCTTGCCCTCCTTTGTTCACAGTAGGTGTTCCCCGAGTACCCGACACATTACTTCCCATTATCAGTTGTGGAGTTCTCAACAACGGGCAGTTTCATTGTATATGGTCCAGAGAATTGCAATTAAAACATCTTCTATTAGCTGGGCAACTTCTTGACCAATGGCCCGCTTCACCACATTTATAGCATTTTCTTGGATCCATCTTGCACTCACCCTGATGAACCTGTCGGCACTATGAGCAGACTTTTTCACTTATCTTCTGCTCGGATCTGTTATCATATCTTACTGTTTTCAGTCCTCGGAAAGATGAAGGCCCCTCCCATTTTCTTTTCTCTATAATCTTTCCTTCTGGCTATCGGTTGTTATTTCGTTCAGTCACTTCAGCCGCATCTACCGTCAATGAAAAGGTATTGGGGTTCATGGCAATTACAAACTCCCTGATTGAGGGTTTCAAAACCCAAATATACCTTTCTATCTTTCTGGATTCTGTTGAAACATAATGTTCAGCAAAGTGAGAGTATTCAATAAATCTCTCAATATATTCTCGAACTTTTCCATTTCCTTGTTCTAACTTCAGGAAATCTTCTTCCATTTGTCTCACTGCAGTTTTAAGACAAAAATGATTCTTGAATCGTTCCACAAATTCTGCCCAAGACAAAGTCTGTAAAACATCTGTTCTGGCCGACGATTCAACTTTCCACTAGAACAAAGCATTTGATTTTAATACAGAAACAACAAATCGAACTTTATCTGTTTTCGGACACCGAATGGTGTTGAACACAGATTCCATTTCCTTGATCCAGCACATGGCTTTCACTGGATCTCTTTCTCCAGAAAATGTTGGTGGCTTGCATGCCAAAAACATTTTGATATTTCCCTCCTTGTTGTGAGTAACCGGTATCGAGGGACGAACTTCTATTATTTCTGTTTCTACTCCGGCTGGAACTCTCATAATAGAAGTCAGAGTTTCCCGCAACCTTCCCATTTCTTCAGCCAACATGTCCCTAGTTACATATTCAGGATGTGGCACCGATCTCTCCTGAACATTACCAGAATGGGATTCTTCATCTTCATAATGAACTTCGGTTCGACCCCTTCCCCGAGACTGACTTATTCCTCTGCCTAGTCCTTTTGGTCTTCCCTGACCTCTATTTCTAGACGTGCTAGTCGGAAGATTAACGGGTGATTCTTCCCTTTCCTCAGATTCTTGACGAGCCATTCTTTCAGATCTTTCGCTTCGGCTATACATCTGCAGATTTTAGTGTTAATAATCACGTATTCACATTCCCAAATATAATGAAGTATTCAAGTTCAGATGTGTACCTGTAAATTCATAATTACACTGGCCAGATGTAATTAAAATGTACCTTACACACTGTTCTTTCAACCCATCATATTTATTTCCAATGGAGCTAACTATGTCCGGGACCCTTAACATGCAATAAAACAGTTTACGTCTAGGTATCATGGTGTTAAATACCTAAAACCCTTAAACTCAGGCTCTGATACCACTTTCTGTAACACCCCACACCACACATTGCATGTAACATATATTCCATATACAAGAAACACATGTTTGTACACCACATAGGTCCCCTAGTACAAGAATCTATCATTACAGAATACAAGGTCCAAAAATTCAAAATACAACTCTTGAGCTAAGCCAGATCCACCTAATCAAAACTATACATGCCGTCAATAATTCTTCATGCAGATAAGCATATTGGGAGATTATTATATTTTCCCTTCCCTTTACCCTCAGCATTTCCTGCAATACATATTTAAAATCACAAAACGAGGGTTAGACTAAAAAGTCTAGTGAGATACCCTATTTATGATATTGCAGGGTGTAAATCACCAAAACTTCTATTTAAAACAACTTTTCATATATATAGCAAATTTATGAGCAAGAGAGAATATGATACCAATATCTTTCACTTTTCAAGCCAAATTCTTTGCTTACAAATAATGCATTAAATCCAAAACAGGCTTGAACTAACCAGATTATCATGATGCCACTTTTCAACCTTTTGAATTAAATAAGGTTAATTTAAAGTTTCAGGCCAAACCTGGTATCTTTTTCCCAATAACATCCAGAATATGCTTTCCAATATGAACCCTGATTCTAAACCTTTAAGTCACAAAGAAATAAAGATTCCAGACCATGGTAATCTTAATGGAAATAATAGTAGGTGTTATACTAAATAACACACACACAAATGTCACCCTTATAACCAAATGTACACCTCTCCTTGATATGCCACCCTTATCCCATAGTACACCTCTCCTTGATATGTCACCCTTATCCCATGATACACCTCTCCTTGATATGCCACCTTTATCCCATGGTACACCTCTCGTTAATATGCCACCCTTATCCCATGGTACACCTCTCCTTAATATGCCACCCTTATTTCCTCATCAAAACATTTCACAAAAATGGTTCCAAATAGACTGCAGTCAATGGAATTGTTATCAGTTCAAAATTATCAAAATTCCCATTTTATGTAAAAATAACAATTTTATCAACCATACACAAGGCATAAATACAAATACAGCCAACATAAACTTGGCCAGACTTCATCTCCGGTCAACTCTTGGCCGGTTTACCAAATTCGGACAACACATCGCCCAAGGCCTGTCCGATTTAACATTTAGAATCAATTCCAACACTTTTGTCCGGATAACAAATTCGGACAACACATGGTCATATTCATACTTCTCCATTCAAAATATAAATCCAATGACTATAAATCACTCAACACTTGTCCGGTTTTAAGACTAAACCGCTTAACTCTTGACCGATTTAGGTCTAATCCGAACAATACTCACCAGAAGGTTTATTTATAAATCGCTTAAGCCTTAACCGATTTAGGGTTTAAATCGCCTAACCCTTACCCGATTTATGGCTAAATCGCTTGACACTTGTCTGATTTAAAACTTAATCCGGATAACACTTCAACGGATAACTTTTAAATCAAAAGTAAGGTTCAATCAATTTATACAACTATGAAGAACTTCAAAAGTAGTAAGAATCACTCACCTTGAAAATCTTTTGAAACGACTTTGAATTCACTTTCCTCCAAAAAGAATCTGGTCAAATCTCCTTTCTCTTAATTCGCTCAAAATTTAATTCAAAAATGGCAAGAGATGCAATGGAGGTCAAACCCTCCCTTTTATACCTTTCTAAATCTGGAAAGGTCGGCCAACACAGCCTCCTCCCCACATGCATACCCTCACCTTACTGATATATATATATATATATACACTTATGCTGACATGCACATACATGCATACATATCACACATATATATATACGAACATGTGCATCAACATTATGTACATTTTCACATACTAGCATGATCAAATGTATTAATTTATCATGCTAACACATAATCATATGTATAACAAATAATCACATATTCATTACCTCAGGTGACAACAAAGATCTGGTTATCACACCAGACCCTTAACGCTTTGAACTGATTTAGCTCCTCTTGCATCGCGATTATCCAATCCGGGTCCGTGAAGGCTTCAGACACCTTAGACGGTTCAATATTGCTGAAGAAAGTGGAGTAAAGACACTCATTTGTAGGAGCAGACCGAGTACGAATAGAAGCATTTTGATCACCAATAATTTGAGTTATTGGATGATCTCTAGTCCACTTGATGGTATGAGATAGGGAAATATATGAACTTTGATCAATGTAAGTATTGGGGGAATTGTCCACAACGGGTTTAGGTAAAGGTTCAATATTTGGTACTGAAATAAGCTGAATATCTGACTAAGGTAAAATGTTTTCATCTTGAACGACTAAAACCTCTGGCAGATTGATATTCGTGCCCTCTCCACACTGAACTGGACAATTTTCCATTTCAATTTCTTCATCTACATCTTCAGATGTTTCTTCAGTTACAGTAACTGGAACATCAACAGATAGACCAGATAACTGTTGTTCAGATTCAACATCCCTAAACAAAATATTAGATTTATTAGGTTTGTTATCAAAGTAATCATCGTAAAAGTTTTCGAACAAGGAATCTAAATCAGAAATATTAGAATCAGAAGACTCATTTAGATTTACGTTCTGCAAAGTGTTAATTATCAGCCCGGGTCCTGAACTGTTTTGTTCAGAAGTCACTTCAACCACTTTATCGAATGAAACATTTACGCTCTCATTTACAACGTTAGTTCTTTTGTTGTAGACCCTATATGCAGCAGATGTTTTTGAGTAACCAATAAAGAGAGCTTCATCGGCTTTGGCAGCGAACTTACGTCTGTTCTCTTTGTCATGTAGAATAAAACCTGCAACCAAACACTCAGAAGAATTTGATATTAGGTATTCTTTTATTTATGAGCTCATATGGTGTTTTACCAAACCTTTTGTGTATAAGTGATCGGTTCTAGGTAAAACACGCAGTATCAACTACTTCAACCCAAAGAAATAGAGGAAGCTTTGAGAATATTAAGAGTGTATGCGCTGCTTCCACTAGAGTTATGTTTTTACGCTCAACGACACCATTTTGTTGTGGTGTCCGGGCTGCCGATAAGGTATGTGAGATACCATGAGATTCCATAAATGTGCCGCGAGTCTTGTTCTTGAATTCTATTCCATTATCATTTTTGATTTTCTGAACTGATAACTGTAGGTTAACTTGGACGTTCTTCTAGAGAGATATAGTAGTCTCAGCAGCTTCGTTTTTAGACCTTAGAAAATGAACCCATGTGTATCTGGAGTAGTTATCAACAACAACTAACACATACTTCTTCCCATTGATACTTTGAACTCTCATAGGACCACAAAGATCCATATTACGTAAATGTTAAGGACATTCGGTGTTGAACTCTGTCTTGGTCTTGTGTGAAACTTTCTTCATCTTACTCAATTCGCACGTTACGCAAACATGGTCTTTATTAAACTTTAGCTCTGGAAGACCTTTTACCAACTTGTTAGAAACCAACTTGTTGAGATTCTTAAAGTTCATATGAGAAAGATGTCGATGCCCAAACAAGTTTTGCTGCATGGAGGCCTTGGATATCAAGTAGAATGTAATATCCACTTGTGTATTCAATAAGTCAATCGTATAGACATTTGATTTTCTAGATCCAGTGAGTAGCTCCTTACCATTAGTAGTACGGACACTGCACCGGTTAGCTTTAAAACAAACTTCCAGATTTTTATCACAAAATTGACATATGCTAAACAAATTATGTCCAAGTTCTTCGACATACGACACTTTCTTTATCATTAAGTTTCTAGGAATTACGTCACCATATCCAAGGATAGGCGCGTATTGATCGTTACCAAATCTTACCGTTCCACCAAATGATTCAAAAAAATTAGATAACAGTTCTTTTCTACCAGTCATGTGCTTAGAGAATCCAGAGTCTAAGAACCACACATGCCGGTTTACCTGCATAGTGAATCAATTGGATTAAGGTACCCATTTTAGTATGGGTCCTTTCAGATTATCCCGTGTTGGTGGTATACTTTAACTACCGAACCAACTTTCTTTAAAAATAATTTTCTTCTTCAGAATAGATATAGCAGAATGCATAACATGATGATCTTTAACATAAGTAAAAAGCACAAACTCATCCCATCTACAAAAAGAACAACTTATTTTGCATTTCTTAATATCAAACATTTCACTGAATGAATATCTTTTTACAGTGTTATTCAATACAATGTTATTCAATACAGAACTAGCAAAATATTTCTTTCTTTGCTGATTTGATGATTTATCTGAACTTTTCACTTTCCAGAAAGTCTTAAACTTCAATGAGTTATCTGAAACATGAGAAATATAATCATCATATTTAGATTTACAATGAACCTTTTATTTTAGAATTTTCTCAATACACTTCTTCTGTTTCTTCGAATTTCTTTTTGTTTTGTTTCTTTTGTAATACACATTCTCAGAAACAGGTTTTTCGTTAAAGCTCTATTTTTGCAATCTGAAGCCCTTTCAGAATCCACAGTCTTTTCATTTTTAAAAATAAACTCCTCATGACTGGGCAGTTCTTTAGAGAAATCAAAAAGATCAATCTCTTTATCCATACAAGAACCCGAATTTAAAATTTCTGAAAAATTTAGCTCTTCGGTTGAAAACTTTAAACCTTCAGACTCAGAATCGTCACTCGAAGATTTAGAACATGAAAAATATTCGGACTCAACTTGTTCTACTTTGAATTTTGAATTTTTTAAATTTTAAATTTTATTTAGAAATTCTTCTGTTTGCTTTTTAAACAAAAGTATTTCTTCATTTAAAATTATTTCCAACTAAACCACTTGTTTTTTCCCAAAACCAAAGGTGAAGTATAAAGTTTTGGTTTAGCAGGTTTAGATTCAAGTTCTGTTTTTGAGTAATTAAAAAAAATAATCAGTAGAAAGTGCATGAACTTGTGTTTGATAACTTTCATTAAGTTCAGAATAGTCAAATGGAACTTGCATGTTTTCCTTTCTTTTTCTGTTCAGATCTTCTTGTTTCTCAACTTCATTAGAAGATTTTGTAAATTTTATTTCAAATTTAGGACCAGGGTCGAGATATTCAAATTTATACAAAGTAGGTGTGAAATACAAAGAATTTTTTAAACAGTTCGGATTCTCATAGCCTAAACCTTCTTGAAGAATAAAAAATCTCGTTTCAGTAGGCTTGTTCAGAAAAATTGTTTGATCAGTTTGCCCTCTCTTTTACAACTTTTCTTCTTGGGCCTTTAATTTTTCATTTAAAATTTTATTTTGCAAAGTAAGCGTACTGTTTTTAACAATCAAATCTTCATTAACCAGTTCGAAAGATTTATAGTTTTCATAAGAATCAGATAATTCAGTTTTTAAGAAGTATCATTTTTCGGAAAAAGCTTTAGATTCAGACAACAAAGATTCAGCCCAATCAAAAATTTTAGGGTTTTCATCAATCAATTTAATATATTTTTCTTTTTGCGTTTTAAGTTCTTTTTCTAAAAATACAACGCGATCTTTTTCAGATTTTAACTTTTGCTGAAAATCTTGAAGTTTGAGCATCATCTTGTGCATCTATTCCATGCATGATTTTCAAATACCTCATCACTTGAGTTATCATTCTCCTCTTCACAGTCAAAAGAATCTGTTTCAGTTCTAGCCATTAGACAGATGTGTGCAACTGCTTCTGACTCCTCTTCCTCCTCAGTCAGATTAAGTTAGTGGTCATCTTTAGCTATCAGTGCCTTTCCCGCATCTTTTTGTTTAGAGGGGAGAAATTTATTCTTGTAGTAGTAAGTGTTTTTCGACAATGTCATTCTACAATTTACAGCAAAGTGCCCCAACTACCATAGTTGTAACACTTGGTGTCTTCATCAGCCACTCCTTTCACAAACTTTTTATTGTCCTCTGATTTCTTGTCAAACTTCTTCTCATATCTTCTATCTTCGTACTTTTTCTTCTCACCGAATTTGTCTTTGAAGTTGTATTTTGACCCAGAAGATAATCTCTGATTATTTGAGTGCGGTTTCTTATAAATTTTCTTATGGAAGGCCTTGGTAAGCATCACCATTGCTTGCTTAATCTGTTTCATGTCAAAATCAGAATCAGAACTGTCGTTGCTTTCAGTAGAGGATTCACTACTTTGAATCACTTCCTTCATCTGCTTGCCGTACTTACTCTTACTCTTCTTCTCAGATACAAAAGCCAAAGGATCATTGACTTCCTTTTTCTTCTTCTTCTTCTTCTTCTTAAGATCTCTAACTTCCAGCACATCTTCCTCATTTTGCTTTAGAGTTTCATAAACCTCATGTATATCGATATCAAATAAAGATTTGTTGTATCTGATATTATTTGCAAATGGTTTCGACTCTGGTTGTAAGTTACTGAGAAATTTGACATTAACTTCAATTCTAGTCTTTGTAATGTCATTCTTAATCAGTTCATTTATAAGTCTGGTCAAGCGGTCATATACATCATCAAGGCTCTCTCCTTCTCTTACCTTGAACTCTTCATAAGCAGTAATGCAGTTTGTAACCTTCAACTAAGTTCCCACTCTAGAACCCATCATCGTCTTTTCAATTTGTTTCCACATGTTGTTACCAGAAGCTTTATAGTTGTCAATACTGGTATATATGTCATTTGTAAGCGTTTGTATCATGTAAGATTTACATAATACATCAGCATGTGATTTGTCCTTTTCAGCAGGAGTATATTTAGATTTCTCTTTAATCACTCTTTCAGCCGGTCTGTTCTGTTCTGGAATTGCAGAAGTTTCTCTCTAGAAAACAGTTGGTCCTTCCATCAGTGATTCCATTATCATGTCACCATCCTTCTGTCTTTCAATAAAGTTCAGGAATCTGTCCCTCCATTGATCATAGTCACCTCTAAAGAGAACTGGTGGCTTGGTATCAGTACCTGTTGGGTTCAAGTTTATGCTTAAATGTTGTATTCAAGTTCTCCTATTGTATTGTTCTTGTAATAGTTAGCCTTTACTATTTCTTTAGTATAAATAGGATTTAGTTCTCTAATTACCATTAGTTCAGTTGATAATCTGATTAGTGCTGTTAATCATCTTGTAATTCTCTCTCAAGAAATCCAATAGAATATTTGGTGAAATTCTCTCTCTACTCAATCTTGTTCTTGATTCTTGAAGATTAATTCTGATTTGTATGATTTTGGGAACATCAATTGGTATTAGAGCATAGATTGCTGCGATTTGTTTTAGAGGATTTTCAATTTTTCGAGGAAATTTGCACGGATTTAGGGGATTTATGCGGACTGTTCTTGATCTGTTCTTCATCTGTTCTTGAGTTCTATCGACTAGATTGCACATTTTTGGCTTTAATCGCATCGATTTTCAGTGTTAATTGATATAATCTGCACTACTAGATTCGCATTTTCAATCTGAACATCTTTGATTCACATCGATTTTGATTTTAATCAAGTTTTGAACTGATTTTGATCCATTTTTGAGTTTACAAAAACTGTTTATGTTCTTCAAAAACTCATAATTTTGTATGTTTTGATCCTTTTTTTGGTGAAAAAGTGTTAAAGTTGTGTTTGTGCTTGAATTCTAATATGTATAACTCTTGATCGGTTTAGTGTAAATCGCCTAGTGCTTGTTCAATTTAAGACTTGTGAATTTTTGGTGAATTGTGTCTGTTCGATTTAGGATAAACCGGGTAAAGCTTGATCGATATAGTTTTTGAATCGCTCATTGGTGTGTGCGATTTAGTGTTAAATCGTTTGTAACATGTGCAATTTAGTAAGCGGTTTATCTTATCCGCCTGATATATTGTGGATATGTTGTGCGATTTAGTAGATTTGTTGTTCGATTTAGTTGATGTGTTGTGCGATTTAGGTAGTTAATTGTGCGATTTAATCTTGGTTGTGTTGTATGCGATTTAATTGTTGATCGTATTTTGATTTTGACTCTCTTTAGTGAGTGGGTTGATATCTTTGACTTAGTGAGCAGATTTGAATTGTTGACTTTGAATTTGAGCGGATTTGTTCGTATTTTGACTTGTTGACTAGGTTGATTTGACTTGTTGACTTTTGGACTTTTTACATCTGTATTCAATTGTGCGAATTGGACTAAGTGTTTGAATTGACCGGATTTCTCATCCGGATTTATTGTGATTTGAGAGAGTTAATTGTCTTTGTTGTTCGGATATCTAATTCGAATAACTTGGTTTGATTAGAAATTCTTGACTATCTTTTTGTTTCGGATATCTAATCCGGATAAGCTTGTCCGGACTTCTAATCCGATAAGCTTGTACGGACTTTTAATCCGGATAAGTCTGCATGCTTAATTTTTTTCTATGTCTTGAATGAGTGCAATTTCCTGTGTGCGATTTATTGAGATAAATTTTGAATTCTAATCCTTTAAATCAAATTTTCAACTGCAGTTGATCCGATATCATACTAATCTGATATAATGAGTTCAAGAGAGGCAATGGCTATCGGTACTGTCACACCCCGCTAAAGCGGAAACACGAGGTGTAACAGGTTAGCATTTCTTAACAACAATTAATCGATAACACCATTATAGTACATAATCCAAAAAGATTTACAAGTTCATCACCCTACTGTTCACGATGAAAACAACGTCATTTATAGAAGGAGTTACTAAATCTTGTAAACGGGTGTAATCGAAAAAGTGCTTCCAAAACTTCCATTCTTACTTATTTTCCTGAAAAGCATGAAATATAAAACGACGTCAACTACAAAGAGTTGGTGAGTTCACGGGTTTTCATATGCACAAAATATTTACAATGCATAAATCACTTCTTGCAAACTAATACATAACTTGCACAAT
>NW_020201742.1:29328-50634 GCF_001531365.2 Cynara cardunculus var. scolymus
CACACATGAGTAGACTATAAAAACATAGGTAATGTGCACCCGTTTTTGGGTGGGAATGTCAACACAATAGCGGCTATCCACAATTACCACGGCCCGGGAACGTGTCCGAGTTAACTAGTAGCGTATACGGACTGGGACTTGATAAAATAAACTCTCAAGTGCATTAATTTATCATTTAAACATAGTGCAATAACAATCAATTTTGCATGATTTTAACAATTTTTGACTAAACAGTTCTTTAGTCCAGCAGCTTTACAACTAAACAGTATAGTTTGCATACTTTCATGCTTTTCCCCCAGTTTAAATAACTAAAAGAAGTAAAAGTGGGGCCGTGAATACTCACAAGTTTGCTGATGAATATCCAAGAATTTGATGACGTTTGGAGCACAATATGTCCGCCCTACTTTCCTAAACAATCCGAAATCCAATAATTAGATTACCTATCGGCTCTCGATAAGGATGAAGTAAAATTATACCTTATGTAATGCCAATGAGTTATTATAGATCAAAGTTGATACCTTTTTAATTGTTCATTAAAATATTCCAATATTTATGTATTAAATAAGAGAAAAATCAAAATCTTTTGCACATAAAGTTATTATTTTGACAGACATGTAAATTCCGATTCTGGAATCTTGGTTTCATCAATCATTGTCAAAAGGAACCTTCCAAAAATCATATTACTTTTAGCTTTTTATTCCTCAAATGTTATTTTGTTGAACATCTTCTAACCAAATTTCACACATTTTTAGAAATATTTAAATAATTATATGTTCAACTTATTTTCTCATAACAAGCAATCTGGACAGATTGCATTGTATCAAAGCTGAGGTAAAAAATGGTAGGTCTAAACTTGGTGGTTTTCGATGATTCCACTTGAGTTGTAAACTTAACTCATTAATCAAATTTTCAGGAGATGATTCAAATATTTTGAACTTTTATTTTAGAAAATACAGGCAGCAGCAATGTTAGCAAACGATCTGTCGGTTCAAAGTGGTCACTCTTTAATGGTTAAATTCCACATGAAATGTGGTTTTACCCCCATTTTCTTGAGTTCTAAGTTTATAGATCACAGATTATCATCTTTTTTAAGACATTTTCATGTTTTTAATGAATAATCTCCCATCTTAGATTCTCTAGAAAATTTTGAGCTCAAAGAGAAGAAAGAAATATGAAAGAAACGAGAAATATTATTGTAAAAGATACAAAAATAATAAAACTAATCTTATTACCTTTTTCTTGCTAATACTTGAAGATTTGAATGTTCTTTAATATTTATGGGATCTAAGAAGATTTTGAAAAATGGATTCGGCTGGAGTGAAAGTCGAAAGGTTTACTGAGAGAAAGAATGTGATACAAAATGAGGATGAAATGAAGGTTTTCAAAAGGAGTGGAGTTTTTATATGAGAGTAAAGGGGCCGGCCCATTCAAGGCACAAATCATCTCATATTTATTTTTATTTTCTTATAAAAATACAGCCCAACTAAAAGTTAACTTAAATACATTTTTATCAAATACCAATAAAATTATTTATTATTAAATCAAAATTCCAAATTTTGAAAAAAAAATTATTTGTATATTCAAATGAGACTTTTATATTTTTAATTTGAATTTTTATAATATCAACTTTATTTATTTTAGGAGAATTCTTAATATATTTGGCATTACATTTGTTACTTTATCAGTTACCCGTCGGGACAAGCTTTTCTCGAACTAAAATTTGGGAACTAAGTCAAATGATTTCTAATCAACATGACTAGATCCTAATAAAATATATATCTAAATATAGAAATCCTAGTAAGATACTAACCTGACGCTCCAAAAATGACGGATGTCACAGTCTCCCAAAACCGGAAGAATTTCATCCCAAAATTTTATTCATCAATTCTTAGCTTTGGACCCGTTTGTGAATAAGTGAGGATTCTTGTTCTTCATAAAATCCTCTCTTTCCCAAGTGTATTTCGGTCCATGCCTTGAAGTCCAATCAACTTTTACAATCGGGATCTTGCTACGTCTCAACTGCTTGACTTCTCTATCCATGATTTCTATTGGTTGTTCAACAAAGTGCAGATGATCGTTAATTTGCACTTCTTCCAATGGTATGACCAGTGGTTCTTTGTTTAAACACTTTTTGAGGTTTGATACATGAAATGTATCATGAATGGTGCTTAACTCCTGTGGCAAATTTAGCTTGTATGCCACTGGTCCAACTCTTTCAGTTATTTCAAATGGACCAATATATCGGGGACCCAATTTGCCTCTTTTCCCAAAACGCATTATTCCTTTCCAGGGTGAGACTTTTAAGAGTACTTTATCTCCTTTTTGAAACTCTAATGGTCTCCTCCGATTGTCCACATAACTTTTCTAGCGATCTCTTGCAGCCTTGAGTCGATCCTTAATAATTACAATCTTGTCAGTAGTTTCCAGAACTACCTCAGGTCTAGTTAGTTGTCGATCGCCAATTTCTAACCAACTGAGTGGAGATCTGTACTTGCGATCATATAATGCTTCATAAGGCGCACACTGAATACTGGCATGATAGCTATTATTATACGCAAATTCAACTAACGGAAGGTGCGTATCCCAGCTTCCACCAAACTCTATAGCACATGCGCGAAACATGTCTTCAAGCGTCTGGATTGTTCTTTCCGTCTGTCCATCCGTTTGAGGGTGGTATGAAGTACTTAGATCTAAACGTGTACCCAAACCTTCTTGAAGTGATGGCCAAAATCTTGATGTAAATCGACTGTCTCTATCTGAAATGATAGAAAGGGGTACCCCATGTCGGGTAATGATTTCATTTATATAAATTTGAGCCAGCTTTTCCATCTTAAAATCTTCCCGAATCGGCAGAAAATGAGCAGATTTCGTCAGTCGATCCACAATTTCTAGATTGCATCATGCCCTTTCCCAATCCTGGGCAACTTAGTTATGAAGTCCATTGATATTTGTTCCCACTTCCATTGGGGAATCTCAGGTTGTTGAAGTAGGCCGGAAGGTTTTTGGAGTTCGGTCTTGACCATTGCACAAGTTAAGCACTTATTTACATACAGTGCAATGTCTTTCTTCATTCCGGGCCACCAATAGTTTTCCCTCAGGTCCTTATACATCTTATCTGCTCCTAGGTGAATTGAATATTTTGATCGATGGGCTTCATTCAGAATTATAGATCTAAGATTGCCAATCTTAGGAATCCAAACCCTATTTCCCAAGTAATTCACTTTATCGGACTTCAGTTGAAACTTAGTTTCCATGTGGTGTAGGGTCTCATTCTTCAAATTCTCTTCCTTCAATGCCTCTTTTTGGTCCTCGAGAATTTRTGCTTTCAAACTCGTGGTTACTACTGCTCCCAAAGCTCGCACTCTTGTTGGCTTCACCCTTTCCTTTTTGCTCAAAGCATCAGCTACTACATTAGCTTTGCCCGGATGATACTTAATTTCACAGTCATAATCACTGAGYAGTTCAACCCATCTTCTTTGTCTCATATTTAGTATTTTCTGATTGAAGATGTGTTGAAGGCTTTTGTGATCAGTGAACACAGTGCACTTGGTAGCATAAAGGTAATGTCTCCAAATCTTAAGTACAAATACTACGACTCCAAATTCTAGATTATCCGTAGTATAGTTCCTCTCGTGCACTTTGAGTTGTCTTGAGGCATATGCAATGACCTTATCTCTTTGCATTAGTACGCATCCTAATCCCTATTGTGATGCGTCACAATATACCACAAAGTTTTCCGAGCCTTCTTGTAAGGATAAAATAGGTGCATTACATAGCCTATGCTTAAGAGTCTCGAATGCTTCTTCTTGTTTCTCTCCCCAAACAAACTTCATGTCTTTTTGAGTTAAAGCTGTGAGTGGTTGCGCAATTTTTGAAAAATTCGCAATGAATCGCCTATAGTAGCCTGCCAAACCAAGAAATTGACGAATTTCCGTCGGGTTCTTGGGACTTCCCATTTTTCTTAATGGCCTCAATCTTTGCAGGATCTACATGATTCCTTTTTTCATTAACCACGTCACCAAGAAATTGTACTTCACGAATCCAGAAATTCGCGTTTCGAAAATTTTGCATACAATTTATGGTCCCTAAGCAGCTCTAATATCAATCTTAAGTGTTGCTCATGATCCTTTTTGCTTCGTGAGTAAATTAGTATGTCGTCTATGAAGACGATTACAAATTTATCCAAGTATGGTCTACAAACCCTATTCATTAGATCAATGAAAACAGCCGGTGCATTGGTTAACCCGAATGGCATAACCAAAAATTCATAATGGCCGTACCGGGTCCTAAACGCCGTTTTGGGGATGTCCTCTTCTTGAATTCTCACTTGATGATACCCGGATCGAAGATCGGTCTTTGAAAAGTATACAACACCTTGAAGCTGATCGAATAAATCATCAATTCTAGGAAGAGGATATCGATTCTTGATAGTCAACTTATTAAGGTCCCTATAGTCAATACACATTCGCATTGATCTATCTTTCTTTTTGACGAACAAAATCGGTGCACCTCATGGCGAAAACTGGGTCTTATGAATCCTTTATCTAACAACTCTTGGAGTTGTCCCGACATTTCTTGCATCTCTGATGGGGCCAATCGGTATGATGCTTTTGCTACTCGGGCAGCTCCAGGAATTAAGTCGATACCAAACTCGATTTGTCTAGGTGGGCGTAGTCCTGGTAAATCCTCAGGAAACACTTCAGGAAACTCTCGAACTACAGGGAAATCTTCAATACATCTCTCTATGACCTTCTTATCTATAATGTGTGCCAAAAATGCAACATAATTCTTCTTTAAGTACTTCCGCATCCTTATGCATGATACTATCTTAATTTTCCTATTGGGCTCTTCTCCGTGAATTAAAAGTGTTTCTCCTCTTTCTTGAGGAATTCGGATAATATTTTCCGAACAAACTATTTCAGCTCGGTTTTTGGATAGCCAGTCTATGCTAAAATCCTTCTTAACTAAGCTTAGAGTGCAGCCTATGATTATGTCTTTAGTCCTAATTTCTTGGCCATTGACAAATTCTATTATGTCAGTTTCTTTCATCCTTCGAGATTTTAGGTTAATCTTTGACCTAAAGTCTAATGATACAAAACTTCTATAGCCCCAGAGTCAAATAATACTAATACAAATTCATTAGTCAAGAGAAATGTACCTGTAACCACATTGGGATCGTGCCTAGCCTCCCTCGCTCCAATCTCAAATGCTCGAACCGGTGCTTGACTTTCTGAGTTTCCTTGGTTTTCTGGTCGGACTTGGTTAGCATTTGTTCCTTGTTTTCTCTTCGGACAAGCATTTCTCATATGATCCGGACTCCCACATTCAAAACATAACCGCTTTCAACAATCTTTTGTGGAATGACCCCCTCTATGGCATCTTTGACAAATGATGCAATTTCTCCAATGCGGATATTTACATTTATTTCACTTAGGTGTGCTTCCATGATTTACCACTTGGGTCTGTACCCCAAAATTTCCTACCACCTTCCTATTCTTGCCAAATCTTCCCCCAAGTCTCTAGTTTCCAAATTCTTCCCCCTTCCTTTTTCCCTTGTTGAATTCCCCAAACCGAATAGCATTATTTGTGAGCTTGGTCGCAATATTTATTGCATCCTGAAGGGTCTTTGGGTTTGCGGAGGTAATATTTCCTCGAATTTCTAGAGATAATCCCCAGATATACCTCTCAATTCGGACTTCCTCAGGTGTCACCAAATGTGGCACTAGATTTGCTAACTCATGGAATCGAGCAGTATATGCAGCTATATTTTCCCCTTTCATCTCATGGTTCAATAACTCCATTTCCAAATTTTGGAGTACACTCCTTGGACAATATTCGTCCTTAAGTAGTTTTTGAACTCCTCCTAGGAAAGTTGGTTGGCTGTTTCCCGACCCCTGGTCTGAACTAAAGTGTTCCACCATGTCAATGCTCTGCCTTGCAGTAAGCATGTAGCGTATTCTACTTTGTTTGCTTCTAGGCATTTGCTGATATGGAGGACAGATTCCATACCCTCGATCCATGTTAATAATTCTATTGCTCCCTCAGTCCCATGGAATTCTTTTGGGTTGCAGGATCTGAAGGATTTATAGGTGCATTCCCTGGATGTCCTAGGCTCAGAACTGGTAGGTTGGTTAGCATTTAGTCTTGCCACCACATGGCTAACAATATTGGGAAGTACAGTCAAGAGTTGTTCTGACACCAGTCGTGCAACTTCGAAGTTTTCACTTCTTGGCGGCATTTTCTATGGCATAATAAAAGGAAATCTCATCATTTCTATAGCAATATTATTGTCAATAATTTCTAATCAGCATAATGACGCATAGGATATTCATCTCGTAGATATCATTGAAGCAATCACATGATCAAACAGAAAATTTTATATTCATCCAAGATTCAGTACATTCAAATGATTTCAAAAGATGCTAAGGGCTTTCAATCGCTTACAACCCTCAAACAGATCTTGAATTTCCAATCAAAAGAGTAGTGATTCTAATACTAGTCATCTCTTCTAGAGAAGCAACCAACATATTAGCATTCCTAGTATTAGTATCATCAACACACTCGCCACTAAACATATATATAGTCTCCTAATCTCGCATCTTGCGGCGATGACTACATCCGAGGTTCTCATCATACGTTGTTGATGCATATCCATTACATCAGACAGGTTATTTAAAATGTAGTGGTGATATCCCAGCCGAGTCTGATGATTTTGAGTTTCCAATGCAATTCTCCGCACCCACTCTCGTTCATCCAGAGTCATGCCCTGGGTGTAGGATGCAGGTACTCTAGTCACCACTCGTGAGTCTCTGCTCTCCTGTTGCGTTTGGGATGCCTCTCCTCTGGTTCTGCTAGAGTTCTAGAAAGTCACCCTTCGAGGTAGTCATACACTTTTCCTGGCTGTGACCCTAATCCTTTGGCCATGAAACGTTTGAGGTGGAATATCAGCCACTGGATCCGATGGAGGTAACATTGATGTAGGTGGTAAAGCAGGTGTCTTGCTAGTCACTGAGTCCTCATGATCATATGGGTCTACATCCTCATTGATTGATAAGTTCCTTCTAGATCGACCAACAACATAACCAGATTCGTCTGCCGAATATTCACAAGAAATAGATGATGACATAGTGATCTGTAATATTGACAAACTTAATTACTAGACATACCATTAATTAAACGCTTAAGTTTAAGACAAGAGTTACTATGTAGAGACAAAGGATGGAAAACACATTAGAGCCTCTGGTTGCATTAACAGAGCTTCTAGTTGAAGTTCCCATACTTGGAGCAACATTTGACTTTTAGTTCATCGGCCTCTGGTTCAACATCCACTTAGTGATGTAAGGGATTTCTAATTCATCGGCCTTTGCTTCCTCATATATAGCAGACCAATGGATCTCTTGGTCCATCGATCTCTGATCCTCATACATAGTGGACTAATGGATCGTTTTCCATCGACCTCTGGTTTTTCATAACTTAGCAGACCAATGGATCACTTTCCATCGACCTCTGGTTCAACATACACTTAAAGAATTTCTAATTCATCAGCCTCTGGCCCAACATACAGACTTAGTAGATATTTTCCTTTCGAGGACCAGAGCCTCTGGTTCCTCTAACCAGAGCTTCTGGCTCTCAAGATCATGCCAACCAGAGCTTCTGAACGCCCTCCACTTATATAGTTAAGTGGTCCTTTAGCCAAAACTAGAACGCAAAGCTCACTCCTATGTCATGGCAGATCTTACCTAATGCATAGTGCGAATTTTTGAATACAGAGGCTATAGAAACTAAAACTTTTATCTATGTCTAACCGCCAAGTATTTGGATATAAAGTTGACCCGCTTGTTGTCTTAGTGCTCTATATATCATGCTCACTTCATAACCGGAGCTTCTTGTTAGCCTAGGGCGATGGATATTCAAAATTTTATGCGAACACACACATAATCATGCGAACACACACATGATCATGCGAACACACACATAATCATGCGAACACACACATAATATTTCAAATAAAATTTTCTAAATTTAAGCATATTTTCAACATAACCAATTCGAATCTTCTATTATAATACCTAAGTTAAACATAGGAGATCAGACTTTGTTTAACTTAGGTATTATAACACGACATTCATCCTCTGAGTATACTAGTGACATTGTTTTGAAAATATTTGGTTATAGTTTGTGGTTTTAAGAAAAACCGGTGTTCTCTATAACCGAGGCTCTGATACCAAATCTGTCACACCCCGCTAAAGCGGAAACACGAGGTGTAACAGGTTAGCATTTCATAGCACCAATTAATTGATAACACCATTATAGTACATAATCCAAAAAGATTTACAAGTTTATCACCCTATTGTTCACGATGAAAACAACATCATTTACAGAAAGAGTTACTAAATCTTGCAAACGGGTGTAATCGAAAAAGTGCTTCCAAAACATCCATTCTTACTTATTTTCCTGAAAAGCATGAAACATAAAAACAACGTCAGCTACAAAGAGTTGGTGAGTTCACGGGTTTTCATATGCACAAAATATTTACAATGCATAAATCACTTCTTGCAAACTAATACATAACTTGCACARTATAAATGTAAATTTCCATCGATGCTTTAACACTTGAGACGCTACAGAGCCTTACCTGACCAATGTGCCCCATTAGTTTACGAACTACCATAAGTGGCCCGTTCACTCACTTAGGTACCACGGTTCGTATCAGTACTACTCCAGCGGTGGCCCATGCACACATGAGTAGACTATAAAAACATAGGTAATGTGCACCCGTTTTTGGGTGGGAATGTCAACACAATAGCGGCTATCCACAATTACGACGGCCCAGGAACGTGCCCGAGTTAACTACTAGCATTTACGAACGGGGACTTGATAAAATATACCCTCAAGTGCATTAATTTATCACTTAAACATAGTGCAATAACAATCAATTTTGCATGATTTCAACAGTTTTTGACTAAACAGTTTTTTAGTCCAGCAGTTTTACAACTGAACAGTATAGTTTGCATATTTTCATGCTTTTCCCCCAGTTTAAATAATTAAAAGTAGTAAAAGTGGGGCCGTGAATACTCACAAGTTTGCTGATGAATATCCAAAAATTTGATGACGTTTGAAGCACAATACGTCCGCCCTACTTTCCTAAACAATCCGAAATCCAATGATTAGATTACCTATCGATTCTCGATAAGGATAGAGTAAAATTTTACCTCATGTAATGCGAATGAGTTTTTATAGATCAATGTCGATCCCTTTTTAATTGTTCTTTAGAACATTCCAATATTCATGTATTAAATAAGAGAAAAATCAAAATCTTTTGCACATAAAGCTATTATTTGGACAGACATGTAAATTCCGATTCTGGAATCTTCGTTTCACCAATCATTGTCAAAAGGAACCTTCCAAAAATCATTTTACTTTTAACTTTTTATTCCTCAAATGTTACTGTGTTGAACATCTTCTAACCAAATTTTACACATTTTTAGAAATATTTTAATAATTATATGTTCAACTAATTTTCTCATAACAAGCAATCTGGACAGATTGCATTATATCAAAACTGAGGTCAAAAATGGAAGGTCTAAACTTGGTGTTTTTCGATGATTCCACTTGAGTTGTAAACTTAACTCACTAATCCAATTTTCAGGAGATAATTCAAATATTTTGAACTTTTATTTTAGAAAATACAGGCAGCACAAATGTTAGCAAATAATCTGTCGGTTCCAAGTGGTCACTCTTTAATGGTTAAATTCCACATGCAATGTGGTTTCACCCCCATTTTCTTGTGTTATAAGTTTATAGATCTTATATTATCATCTTTTTGAAGACATTTTCATTATTTTGATGAATAATCTCCCATATTCGATTCTCCAAAAAAAATTGAGCTCAAAGAGAAGAAAGAAATATGAAAGAAACGAGAAATATTATTGTAAAAGATACAAAAATAATAAAACTAATCTTATTACCTTTTTCTTTCTAATACTTGAAGATTTGAATGTTCTTTAATATTTATGGGATTTAAGAAGATTTTCGAAAATGGATTTGGTTGGAGTGGAAGTGAGAAAGAGTGTGATACAAAATGAGGATGAAATGAAGGTTTTCAAAAGGAGTGGAGTTTTTATATGAGAGTAAAGGGGCCGGCCCATTCAAGACACAAATCGTCTCATATTTTTTTTTATTTTCTTATAAAAATACAGTCCAACTAAAAGTTAACTTAAACACATTTTTATCAAATACCAATAAAATTATTTATTATTAAATCAAAATTCCAAATTTTGAAAAAAAATTATTTGTATATTCAAATGAGACTTTTATATTTTTAATTTGAATTTTTATAATATCGACTTTGTTTATTTTAGGAGAATTTTTAATATATTTGGCATTACATAAGTTACTTTATCAGTTACCCGTCAGGACAGGGTTTTCCTAAACTAAAATTTGGGAACTAAGTCAAATGATTTCAAATCAACATGACTAGATCCTAATAAAATATATTTCTAAATATAGATATCTTAGTAAGATGCTAACCTAACGCTCCAAAAATGACGGATGTCACAGGTACTGACACAAAGCCACTAATGTTGTTTAGAGGAGACTACAACAGTGGAGAGACAAATTTTTGAACTTTATCGAGAGAATGAAAGAAGGTGATCTGATCATGGAATCCTTGATGGAAGGACCAGCTGTATTTTACAAAGAGACACTTGCCATTCCTGAAGAAGGCAGACCAGCTCAAAGAATAATCAAAGAAAAGGATCGATATACTGTTCAAGAAAAGGAGAGAGCACATGCTGATGTGTTATGCAAGTCCTACATGATGCAAGCACTGACCAATGATATTTACGAGCATTGACAGCCATAAATCTTCTAGTCACAGCATGTGGGTACAAATTGAGAAAATGATGATGGGTTCCAAAGTGGGAACTCAGTTAAAAATCACTAACTGTATATTTGCTTATGAAGAGTTCAAGGCTAAAGAAGGAGAAAGCCTTGACGATGTTTATGACAGACTTACCAGATTGCTGAATGAGCTGACCAAGAACGGAATCTCTAAAACTGTCATAGAGATAAATGTTAAATTCCTTAGCAACTTACAACAAGAGTGGAAACCTTATGCTAACCATATCAGATTCAACAAATCCTTATCTGATATAGACATACATGAGGTTTATGAAACTCTGAAACAGAACGAGGAAGAAGTTTTAGAGGTCCGAGATTCTAAGAAGAAAAAGGAAAAGGAAGTTGCTGATCCTTTAGCTTTTGTATCTGAAAAGAAGGGTAAAAGCAGATCTGGAAAGCAATGTGAAGGAGATCAACCAATCAAGTGAATCGACAAGTGAAGGAAGTGACAGTTCTGACACAGACTCTGAAATGACAGAATTCAAACATGCCATGGCAATGCTAACAAAAGCATTCCAAAAGAAGTTTCAGAAAAGACCGCATTCGAATACTCAGAGATTCTCTTCAGGCTCAAAATACGAATTTAAAGATAAATTCGGTGAGAAGAAGAAATATGAAGAGAAGAGATTTGAGAAGAAATATAAAAAGAAGCAGGAAGAGAAGAAGAAATTTGTCAAAGGCGTAGCTGATGAGAATACAAAATGCTACAATTGTGGCAAGCTAGGTCACTTTGCAGTCAATTGCAGAAAGTCGGTAACGAGAAATACCGACTATTACAAAAACAAATTTCTTCTATCAAAACAACGAGATGTGGGCAAAGCATTAATGGCACAGGACGATCATTGGTTAAACATAACCGATGAGGAGGAAGAGTCAGAAGTTGTGGCTCACATATGCTTGATGGCGAAAACTGAAATTGGCTCTTCAGATGAAGGAGAAGAAGAGAATACTGAGATGGAAGAAGAGGTATTGGAGAATTCATGCATTAATCAGATGCAAAAGATGATGCTTAAACTCCAATCTTATCATCAACAATTAAAAAATGAAAAATTGCGTTCAAATCAATTTCAAAAAGAATTAGAAACGCAAAAACAAAAATACATCAAATTTTTTGATGAAAATGTTGGAAATTTGGATTGGGCAAAATCTTTACTATTTGAATCCAAATTATTTCATGAAAAATCCAACATCTTAAAACCGAGTTATCTGATTCAAAGGAACTATATAAGTCGTTAGAATTAGTAAATGAAGAACTGGTTGTTAAAATTAGTAAGCTTGAATTACAGATTATTGATTTAAATGAAAAACTGAAAAGTAAAGAATAAAAGTTATATAAGAGAGGGTAGACTGATCAAACAATTTTTCTAAACAAACCCTCTGAAACAAGATTTTTTAACCCTCGGGAAGGGTTGGGGTATGAAAATCCAAAATTTTTAGGAAAAGCTTTATACTATACCCCGACTTCATATAAATTTGAATATGTTGATTGTGGACCCGAGTTTCAAATTAAATTTACAAAATCTTCTGATGAAGTAAAAAACAAGAAGATTTTAACCATCAAAGAAAAGACAAAATGCAAGTTCCGTTTGATTATAAAAACTTAAATGATAGCTACAAAACACAAGTCTCTGCACTTTCAACTGATTATTTTCACAGTTATTCAAAAGCAGAGCTTGAATTTAAACCCGCTGAACCAAAGCTTTATACTCCTACATTAATTTTAGAAAAACAAGTGGTTCAGTTGGAAAAGATTTTAAATGAAGAAATGCTTTCATTTAATCATCAAAAGCAAGAATTTTTAAATAAAATTGAAAATTTACAAAGTTCTAAAGTTAAAACGGAACAAGTTGAGTCTGAGTATTTTTCGTGCACTAAATCTTCAAGTGACGCTTCTGATTCAGAAGAAATAAATATTTTAAATAAAGAAAATTAATTTCTCATATCTTGAATTCAGAAACTTTTTTAGATAATGAAATTGATCAGTTCGACTTTTTTAAGAAACTTCCCAGTCATGAAGATTTCCTTGTTAAAAATAAAATGACTGAGAATTCTGACTTAGCTTCAGATTTGGAAAAGAATTTTAATACAAAACCTGTTTCCGAGAATTTGTATTATAAACATAACAAAACTAAAAAGAATTCGAGGAAACAGAAGAAGCTTGCTAATAAGAAAAATAAACATAAAGTTCATCGTTCAATTAAAGCTGATGATTTTATTTTTCTTGTTTCAGATAACCCATTGAAGTTTAATAAGGTTTGGAGAGTAAAAGAAGAAGAAAAATCTTCAACTCACCAGAAGAAGAATAATTTTACTGATTTTGTATTAAATAATTCGACATTGAATAATTCTGTAAAAAGATATTCAATAGATGAATTGTTTGATATTAGAAATAGTAAAAATAATTGTTCTCTGTGTGGATTGAATGATTTGCTTAAGTCTTTTACTTCTTTTAAGACTTATCATTTCATGCAATCTGCTTTATCTAAGAAAATACATTTTAAAGAACGTTGGTTTGGTACATACAGTATACCACCAACAAGATCTAATCTTAAAGGACCCAATCTAAAATGGGTACCAAAACCCAATTGATTCACTTTTGCAGGTTAACCGACATGTGTGGTTCTTAGACTCAGGATGTTCTAAGCACATGACTGGTAGAAAAGAATTATTATCTAACTATGTTGAATCATTTGGACGTACGGTAAGATTCGGAAACGATCAATACGCGCCAATCCTTGGATACGGTGATGTAATTTCTGGGAATCTAATGATAAAGAATGTGTCGTATGTCGATGGACTTGGACATAATCTTTTCAGTATAGGTCAGTTTTTGTGATAAAAATTTAGAAGTTTGTTTTAAAGCTAACTAGTGCAGCATCCGTACTACTGATGGTAAGGAGCTTCTAGCTGGAATCAGAAGATCAAACCTCTACACAATTGACCTATCCAACACACAAGTAGATACTAACGTATGCTTGATATCCAAGGCATACTTGAAGCAGAATCTTCTATGGCACCGGCGTTTTTCTCACCTTAACTTCAAATATCTGAACAAGTTGGTTTGTGACAACTTGGTTAAAGGCATCTCGGACTTAAAGTTTCACAAAGACCATGTGTGCAGCGCATGTGAGATGAGTAAGTTGAAGAAAGGTTCACATAAGCTGAAGACAGAGTTCAATACCGAACGTCCTCTACATCTAATCCATATGGATCTCTGTGGTCCTATGCGAGTCCAAAGCATAAACGGAAAGAAGTATGTGTTGGTTATAGTAGACGACTACTCAAGATATACCTGGGTTCATTTTCTGAGGTCAAAGGATGAAGCAGCTGAGACAATCATCTTTTTCTTGAAGACAGTTCAAAATAATATGCAACTGCCAGTTCAAAAAATCAGAACTGACAACGAAACAGAATTCAAGAACAATACTCTCAGCTCATTTCTAGAATCCATCGGTATCACACATACATTCTCGGCAGCACGGACACCGCAATAGAATGGTGTCGTTGAGCGTAAAAACAGAACATTGGTGTGTCACACCCCGCTAAAGCGGAAACACGAGGTGTAACAGGTTAGCATTTCATAGCACCAATTAATCGATAACACCATTATAGTACATAATCCAAAGAGATTTACAATTTCATCACCCTACTGTTCACGATGAAGACAACATCATTTACAAAATGAGTTACTAAATCTTGCAAACAGGTGTAATCGAAAAAGTGCTTCCAAAACTTCCATTCTTACTTATTTTCCTGAAAAGCATGAAACATAAAAACAACGTCAGCTACAAAGAGTTGCTGAGTTCACGGGTTTTCATATGCACAAAATATTTACAATGCATAAATCACTTCTTGCAAACTAATACATAACTTGCACAATATAAATGTAAATTATCCATCGATGCTTTAATATTTGAGACGCTACAGAGCCTTACCTGAGCAATGTGCCCCATTAGTTTACGAACTACCATAAGTGGCTCGTTCACTCACTTAGGTACCACGGTTCGTATAAGTACWACTTCAGCGGTGGCCCATTCGCACACATGAGTAGACTATAAAAACATAGGTAATGTGCACCCGTTTTTGGGTGGGAATGTCAACACAATAGCGGCTATCCACAATTACCACGGCCCAAGAACGTGTCCGAGTTAACTAGTAGCGTTTACGGACGGGGACTTGTTAAAATATACTCTCAAGTGCATCAATTTATCATTAAAACATAGTGCAATAACAACCAATATTTCATGATTTCAACAACTTTTGACTAAACAGTTCTTTAGTCCAACAGTTTTACAACTAACAGTATAGTTTGCATACTTTCATGCTTTTCCCCTAGTTAAAATAACTAAAAGAAGTAAAAGTGGGGCCGTGAATACTCACTAGTTTGCAGATGAATATCCAAGACTTTGATTGTAACGCCCCAAACCACAAAATGCATGTAACACATAATTCATACAAAAAAATACATGATATTATCCCATTCAGGTCCCTTAGTACAAGAATTTATTATAACCAAATACAAGGTCCAAAAATTCAAATACATTTCTTGTACTAATCAATCAAAAATATACATCAAGACAGATCTTCATGTAGAAATGCGTATAGGAAAAATATCAAATTTTCCCTTTTCCCTTACCGTCCGAACCTCTTGCAATACATAGTTAAAAATCACAAAACGAGGGTTAGACCGAAAGGTCTACTGAGATACCCTATTATAATATTGCTGGGTGAAAATCACCAAAACCTTTATGAAAAACAACTATTCATATATATAACAAATATATGAACGAATAGGAACAAAATACTAAATCCTTTCCACTTTTCAAGTTAAGCATTTGGCTAATCACATATCATACCTTTGAACCAGCTAGGTTCCATATAATACCTCTTTTTAAACCTTTTTGTAATCAACAAGGTTTATATAAAGTTTCTAGCCAAACCTGATGTTTTCTCCTCAATAACATATAGACTATGATTTCCAATAAGAACCTTGATCCTAAATCCTTAAATCATAAAGAAATAAAGATTTTAGACCACGGTAGTCTTAAGGGATATAATAAAAAGAGTTATATCATATAACACCCATACAATTGCCACCCTTATATCAAAGGTACACCTCTCCTTGATATGCCACCCTTATCCCATGGTACACATCTCCTTGATATGCCACCCTTATTTCCTCATCAAAACATTTCACAAAAATAATTCCAAATAGACCGCAGCCATTGAAATTATTATCAATCCAAAATCATTATATCAAATCTCCATTTTATCATAAAATAACAATTTTTATCAATCAAGCACAAGGCACAATACAAATCCGGTCAACATAGACTTGGCCGGACTTCATCTCCGGTCAAGTCTTAACCGGCTTATCAAATCCGGAGAACTCATCACCCAAGGCTTATCCGATTTAACACTTAGAAATATATTCCAACTTTTGTTCGGATAAAAAGTCCGGGCAATACATCGTTCAAAGCTTGACCGATTTAAAACTAAACCGTTTAATGCTTGATCGGTTTAGGGCTTAATCGCCCAACCCTTGCCCGATTTAAACTTAGTCCGGTCAGCCTTTGTCTGGATAAAACCCTTAAGCAAAATAACTGATTTCTTTCCAATAATAAATAACATTCAAATAAAAACAGTAACAAGTTTTATGCAAAAAGGTTTAGAAATTACTCACCTTAACAAGCCTTTTGAAAACAACCTTCTTGAAATCAGATACTTGAAATCCGGTCAACTTCCTCTATCCTTAAATCGCACAGCTTTTAAAATAGGCAAGAAGAAGAGAATGGAGGCTTCAACCTCCTTTTATACTTTTCGTTTAGGGAAAGTCGGCTACTAGAGCCGTACACCATGTGCATGCTTACAAAAGATATCTCCCATGCATGTATGTATACTCATACACACACTAAATGTATTTATACTCATGCATACATACCATACATTTCATTTTGTCTGCCCACATATACATACCTCCATACATGCATCTATATCGTGCACATAATTTCTATACACTAGCATGATCAAATAAACCTAATTTATCATGTTGTCACCTAATTTATTACCTCGGGTGATAACCAAGATCCAGTTATCACATTATCCACCCCTCAAAAGAATTCTGTCCCAGAATTCCTTTAATCAAAGAGCCAAGGGTATTCTGATCTCATCTTTGACTTTAGTCCCCATGTTGCTTCTGGTCCTTTGTGAAATTTCACTGAACTTTAACCAGACTTATCTTTTTGTTTATCAACACCCTGATCTTTTGATCAATTATGGCTTCTGGCGTTTCCACAAAGTTCAGCTTGCTGTCTAATTTAATCTCTGGCATCTGTATAGCTAGACTCAGATTCGCCAAACATTTCCTCAGATTCAACACATGAAAAGTGTTGTGAATTAGACTCAGTTCTTCTGGTAGCTCTAACTGACATGCTACCGGCCCAATTCGCACATATTCTGAACGGTCCCATATACCTCGGACTGAACTTTCCTTTCTTTCCAAATCTGATAACACCCTTCCATGGCGAAACTTTTAACATTACAAAATCACCTATATCAAATTCAATCGGTTTTCAACGATTGTCAGCATAACGTTTTTGACGATCTTGAGTTGTTTTGATTCTTCCATGGATCTGTTCGATCTTTTCAGAAGTTTCTTGGACAATCTCAGGACCTGTCAGCTGTTTTTCACCCACCTCATTCCAACACAATGGCGTTCGGCATTTACGTCCATACAACACTTCATACGGTGCCGCTTGGATGTTGGAATGGTAAGTTATATGCAAACTCTATTAATGGCAAGTGATCTTCCCACGATCCTCCGAAGTCAATAATACAACTTCTCAACATATCTTCAAGAGTCTGGATAGTTCTTTCACTCTACCCATCAGTTTGCAGATGATAAGTTGTACTTAGTCGAATTTCAGATCCCAAAGCTTTCTGCAACCCTTCCCAGAATTTTGAAGTAAACCGACTATCTCTATCAGAGATAATAGACAATGGAACACCGTGTCTGGTAACAATTTCTTTGATGTAAATCTGCGCTAGCTTTTCTAAAGAGTACTTCTCTTTTATTGGTAGAAAATGCGCAGATTTAGACAAACGATCAATAATTACCCAAATTGCGTCATACTCTTTTGGAGTTCGAGGTAACTTCAAAATAAAATCCATGGTAATGTGATCCCATTTCCATACAGGTATTTCTAGGGATTGAAGACTTACATACGACTTCTGATGTTCAATCTTAACCTGTAAACATGTCAGATACTGTTCCACATATCGAGCTATGTCTCTTTTCAATCCTTGCCACCAATCTCTATACATCTTATTGGTGCCTGGATGAATAGACTATCGAAATTTATAGATTTCATTTAATATCATATTTCGGATATTTCCAAAACATGGTACCCAAACTCGCCCTTGAAAGCACATTAGTCCTTCGCTATTCTGTTCCAAGGTTGAAATCATCTTACCCAACCTTTCTGCCTTAACAAATTCTTCTTTTACAACTTCTTGTTGGCATTTCTGAATTTCCTTACGAATGTCAAGGATCAGGTTCATTCTCATTGCCACAGTTTTAATGGTTCCACTCTTTTCTTTCCTGCTTAAAGCATCAGCCACCATGTTAGCTTTTCCCGGGTGGTAAACGATTTTACAATCATTATCATTAACCAGTTCAATCCACCGACGCTGTCGCATATTTAATTCTTTCTTGCTGAACGGATGTTGTAAAATTTTATGGTCAGTATAAATCTGACATTTCGTTCCCAGAAGATAGTGTCTCCAGATTTTCAGAGAAAATACCACTGCAGCTAATTCCATGTCATGGGTTGGATACTGCTTCTCATGATCTTTCAATTGTCTTGATGCATAAAAAATCACTTTTCCTCTCTTCATCAGAACACATCCTAACCCTAACTTTGATGCATCACTGTAAACCACAGTCTTCAGATCCATCTGATAGAGTTAATACTGGTGCGCTACAAAGATGATCTTTTAACAGTTGAAAAGCTTCTTGTTGTTCTCCTTCCCACTGGAATTTAACGTTCTTCCGAGTCAACTTAGTTAATGGCACGGCTATTTTAGAAAAGTTCTGAATAAACTTATGATAATAACCAGCCAATCCTAAGAAGCTTCGGACTTCAGAAGGATTTTTCGGAGCTTCCCATCTTGCAACTGCCTCTATTTTTGCTGGATCCACTTTTACCCCTGCTTCTGAGATGACATGACCCAAGAATTAAACTTCTCTTAACCAGAACTCACACTTGGATAATTTAGAATACAACTATTCTCTTTTCAACAATTCCAGTATCAGACGAAGATGTTCCGCATACTCTTCTTTGGTCTTAGAGTATATAAGAATATCATCGCTAAATACAATAACGAATTTATCAAGATACTCTTTACATACTCTATTCATTAAATCCATAAAGGCTGCAGGCGCATTAGTTAAGCCGAATGGCATAACTAAGAATTCGTGATGCCCTTACCTTGTTCTGAATGGCGTTGTGGCGACATCTTCTTCCCTGACTTTGAGCTGATGATACCATGACCTTAAATCAATCTTGGAGAAATAACTTGCTCCCACCAATTGGTCAAATAAATCATCAATCCTCGGTAAAGGATATTTGTTTTTGATTGTCAACTTATTTAATTCACGATAGTCTATACACATTTGCATAGACCCATCCTTCTTCATGACGAATAAGACCGGAGCACCCCATGGTGAAGTGTTGGGCCTAATAAATCCCTTATCAGATAAATCTTACAACTGTGCAACCAGTTCTTTCAATTCAGATGGAGCTAAATCAATTCGAAACTTAATAACTCTGTCGGGTGGTAATCCAAATAAGTCTTCTAGAAAGACATCTGGATATTCATTAACAATTGGAATCGATTCTTCTTTTCCCTTTTCTTTCTTCAGATCAATTACGTATGCCAAACATCCTTGCATTTCTTTCGAATACTTTTATGGGCTTTCATTACTGACGAAATACTGGTATGGTGATTCTGACGATCAYCATAAATAATAACTGTTCCTTGATCTGGCAGAACAATTCTGATCATTTTCTGATTACAATTAATACTAGCCTGATACCTTGCCAACCAGTCCATACCCACCACTACATCAAATTCCTTCATTGGCATTGGAAATAACTGGATCGGAAGTTCACAGTCCCCAATAACAATAATACAGTTATTGAACACAGTAGTTACAGTTTCCTGACTATTAGCAGTATCAATTACTAACTCATCATCAAGTAGCACAGAATTCAGACATGCAGTTTGAGCAAACAATGGTGACACAAACGAAAAGTTTGCACCAGAGTCAAATAACACCTTAGCATGTATTGAATTCAAAAGGAATGTACCTGTTACTACATCCGGTGATGCTTGATAACTCTCATTTTGTTAGAGTTATTTGTTGTCCAATACCCCTATTTTATTGTATCTTTGGTACCCATTTTGCTCATATCCTATATTTTTTATCCAAATTATGTTAAGAGGTGATGAAAGGTTAAGAATTTAATTATTGTCTAAAAAACTCTTTATTGTTGGTAAATTTGGCATCTTGTTGGATTTGAACAAAATTATGATATTCATATTTTTGGATATCATTGAGATTAAATGCTAAGTTCAAATCTAAATACTTGGTTGCATGTAAGATTGGACCTAGTTATGGGATGATGAGACTTGGAAGAGTTCTATTTGTACCATGATGGAATGGTTTTTCCATCACATTTATTGGTTGTACCTTCACCTTTTGCAACATTTATTGGTTGTACCTTCACCTTTTGCAACATTTATTGGTTGTACCTTCACCTTTTGCTACCTATCAAGAGGAGGTGACTTGGTCAAGATGGAAGAAGACATGTGGTGATGGGTGGTCATTATCAAATTAACAATGAGTACCCGGGTCCCACCATTTCCCCTATATATTTGAAGAYTTCTCTCAAGCAAATTATCCAACTCAATCCAACTTTTCCACCAGCACCTTGGAGCATCCTCTTAAAGCTTTGTAGCATTAGAACTAGTTTATTTTCAGTTTGTAATTTAATTTTCGTAGTTCAACTTTTATTATCGTCACTGTACTGTGTGCCCTCTGTGGGCACCAGTAAGTATTTATTTTCAGTTCAAGTATTTCTTATGCAGCTTTCTTCTTCTATTTCTGTTATGTTTTCTAATTTCATTATGAGCTAAGCACCCCCTTGGGTGTGGGTGTGAGTCAAGCTTAAGGATTTAAGGGCACACTTGGGTGTTGCCATTTTTATTGATTCTTAAGCTTGGTCATTTAAGTCGGGACGTAAACTCAACGCGGATAAGCTGATCACTTTAAAAGTGTTAATATTAAATCCTTGATCCAGAGATGGGCGGATCTGAAATACGGCTTAGATGATGCACAAA
>NW_020201743.1:0-8794 GCF_001531365.2 Cynara cardunculus var. scolymus
TTAGCCGGGCAACCACATCTACTACTGACATTCATGTGTTCAATGTTAGTATTGAAACAGACATATCTAGCCCAGCTATGCATTTGCACACCCCTCCTATCCACTCAATTGGTTCTCAACAACCAATTGTTTCAATTTCTCACGGGGATTTAGCACATACGTTAACTACTTCTCATTTGAAGAATGTAGTTATTGAAACAAGTAGGCCGCTGCCCCAGCCTACGACTTCGATTATGTGCACCTCGAGTCTAGAGCCGATACACTTAGGTACACAAAAGTCAGGAGCATCTGTTGTTCCAAGTGCAGTTCTTAGTGAACTAGCTAGAACGACCAGAGTGATGTCATTTGACATTTCACGAAGACAGGTCGGAAGTCCTACCAATGCTAACATTATGCCAACATTGAACGTAGGCACAGCAGTTTACTCAACTGGTAATCTAAGTGATCCAGGTGTGATTTTACCTGACTTTGTATCACGGGAATATTTGGACGGCGCCCTAAAGGCTGTTCAAGAGAACTTTGACGCACAAATTGCTAGCTTGAAGAGGTTGATAAAGRGAAAAGAGCATGTTGTAGAAGAGCCACCATCTGCGCCATCACCACCATCTGTAACAGAACCGTCAGTTCAAGAACAATCGGTGGACGAGCTGAAATCTTTACTATATGCTAAGTTGATGGCTTCCCAAAGCGAAGACGCGGAAGATGCAGATTTGGTTGGTCTTCTCCGCCAACAAATAGATGCTAACCCTGTGATTAGAGCCTCAGAGTTTTTGACTTTTCAGGATGTGATTAGTACTAGTTTCTCTAAAGTTAGTAACTTGATCACATCTAATACCCTAGATCTGAAACGTACAATGGATGCTCTTGTCGAAAGGGTGTCTATACTTGAAGCAACTTGCAAGTCTCAAGCCGAATCTCTTAAACGAAGACATGACGATCAGGACGATCCTGATAGTCATGAGGGGGAGAGGAAAAAGCAGAGATTGGCTGAGACATCTCTACAAGGTTCAAGTTTGGGTGAAGAGTCACTACCTCAGGACGTTATAGCTAAAGATTATGTCCCAGAAACAGTTCGGGAAAGAATAATTGAGGCTGTGATTATTGAAGATGAAGAAGTGGAGGCAAGTCTAATGATCGAGCCAATGGTTGAAAAGCTGGTGGACTCCACGGTAGAAACAAGGTTGCTAATGGACTTGTCTGCCAACGTAGGGTTCAACAGTGCATTCTCTACTACTTTGGGTGGAGAGCGGGATTTTGGAGAAGACGTTGATAACATTGATGAGTCAACTGGATTGTACTTTGATTTTGAAGCTGATTTAGAAGAAGAAGATCCAGCTTTTCCCATTCAAGGTGATCCTCAGTCTATTCCAGAATCATCAACCGTTGTTCTACCTGATGCGCCTGAAATCAGTGTTCCAAAAGAGACTGTTGATCCTACAAAAATCTTCACAAAGAACTACGTTCCCTTCCATATCGAAGCAAATTTCTTTGGTTATGATCGCGATAGAATCCGAGAGCCATATTTAGAAGATATCTACTTTGGGATTTTCGTTCGTCACAGAAAACTGCTTTGTGCTGACARAGTTCTAGGAATCCATAAGAAGCCAAAAGATTTTCGAATTGAATATCGTCACCTTCTAAAAGCCAAGTGCCAACCAGTTAGTGAAGTMCGTACCAAGCACCGAATTGTAACGATAAAACAGATAGATTCTCATAAGCTTTTGAGAATTTGGTATCCTGTCTTCATTGTTACCAGACAGGATGGCCAGATTTGGAGGTTTAGTGAAGCTGACTTCTCGAACTTGTATTTCGATGACCTTGAACACATGTTCTTCGAACTCAAAAATATGACAATCAGAAAGGAAGGAGAACTAATAGCTCTGGAGGCTATCAAAAGATTCATTCGAAGTCATGTAAAGCTGGCAATGGTCATAGATGTACAAATGGGTCTTGAAGACAATCAATGCATTATCAACCTCAAAAGACCAAACCAAGATCTTGAAGACATTGACGCCTATCCAGTCTACATGGTTCTTGAAAATCCAGAGTTCGGGGTCATCTATTATGCTCAACTTCAACTTAAAAAGTTCATGAGGTTCAGCGAGTTGAACAAGTATTCTAACGATACAGTTAAGCTTGTAAGAAGGGCGTTGGACTCAAAGAGGGTGATGGACGAAAAGGCTACTGGATCTGAACGAATGAATTCCAAAAAAGATACTTGCTCGTCAACGCTATCAATTTGCTCAAGGAAAAGATTCAGTATAGAAATGCTCTGAGAAGGTTGGAGAAAATACTTGGACTGCGCAAAACGAAGTTTACAAGAGTCCAAACTTGAATCCAAAGGGGGAGAATGTTGGGTTCAAGTTAGTGTTTAATGTTGTATTCAAGTTTCTCCTTAGTATAGTTTCCTTGTAATAGCTTAGTCTTTACATTTCCTAGTATAAATAGGATTTACCTTGTAATTGTAATTAAGCTTTGTCATTAATCTGAAAATCAAGATTTGCTGATGTAATATTCTCTCTCCTCTCAATCTAATCATCTTCTTTCTACTTTGATGTTCATCACAATCTATGAAGATCATACCATGTTTGTATGAAATCTGGACTCATCAAAAAGGTAAAGTTTGATCCAAAGTTTGTATGAACTTTTATAATATTTGTGTTTGTGGACTGTTTTGATTTAATTTTGTTTGTCTTTTTCGTTTGAATCTAGTTAGTTGACTGGATTAGAGACTGCAGTAAGTGGGTTAACTGTTTGAGTGATTTTCTCTTTTTATTGAATGATTTATAGTTGCTTGTTAACCTGTTTGGACAACATGCAATGAGAGGATTATTTTGAGCGGATAAGGACCTAGACTTGAGCGATTTAAGCTTCTTTCTTGATTATATACCATGCAATCAGCGATTTATTCAGTGGGTAGGCGATTTAGCTCATGTGTTGTAAGTGATTTAGTTTGTCATTGCATAACCTTTGAGCAAGTTAAAGTCATCTTACAACTCTTTGACCGGATTAAAAGGTTAGAAATGAGCGATGTTCTTCAAGCTTGAGGGATTTACATTGAGAGGTGAGCTATTTACATGTTGCTATGAGCAGTTTACAACTAGAGTTAAGCGGACTTCATCATAATAGTGAGCGATTTACACTTAGCCTATATCTCAGATTGATCGAATTTGGACACTAGAGAAGCTGTTTTGAGTGAATTCGAACAATAGGAGAATAAGTCTTGAGCGAATTCGTATAATAGAAAAGTTCAGATTGATCGAATTCGGACACAAGGGAAGTTTGGATTGATTGAATTCGGACACAAGGGAAGTTTGGATTGACCGTATACGGACATCAATTGAGCGATTTAATCAGCATAGTGAGCGATTTAGAGTTAGTTTTCAGCGACTTAGGATTTATCTTGAACGGACTGTGAGCGAGCGGTTTAGATCACTTCATTGACCGGACTCAGGCTCTGCCTTGAGCGAGTTAGTGATACCTCGCACACCTCTTGAACAAATTAAGGCAGTGTATTGAGCGGATAGAAGCTTTTTGATGAGTGATTTAGAAGTTGTTTAATGAGTAGACTTACTGAGTGATTTACTACTTGTGTTGAGCGATTTACAGTATATGTGGAGAGATTTAGCTCACTTCTTTTGACCAGATTAAGAACAACTTTGAGCTGTTTAAAACCTGTGTTGAGCGGACTTGTCTGTATTCAAAGACTATCTTGAGCGGATTAATCTGTTTATTGAGCGGATTAGAAGTGTAACCTTGATCGATTTAGGTTGTTTGATGAGTGGTTTAGGAGTCTAGTGTTGAGTGATTTAAATATCATATATTGAGTGATTTATAGCATGTGTTGCGCGATTTACATTGTTTAGATCACTTCTTGAGTGGATTAAGGCTTTGGCTTTGACTGGATAAGGACTTGTGTGGTAAGCAACTTAGGCAGTGTTATATTTCATGCTTTGAGTGACTATTCTGTTTGGAGTTCAAGCTTATTGTTCATAAGTCTGTTTTTACTTGGTTACCTTGTCTTGATTTAGTTTTTGTCTCAAATTTGTTTGTTCAAAGATAATCTTGTTGATTGAATTTCTAAGGATTTGTGTGAATATTTTTGTTAAAACTGTATTTCTTTGATAATTTTTCTTGAACTGCATAGATCCTATATTAGATCAATTTTCTTTTTAATGGCAGATTTTCTTCAGAAAGAGAATAAAGAGTTGAGAGAGAATTACATAGTTGGAAAAGAGCTTAAAGAGTTATAAGAAGAAATATCTTAATATGTTCTACGAGAATCATGATAATGTGAAATTTATTGCGAATCTTCAAAAAGATCATAAAGAAGCATTGAAAAAAGTTGAGAATGATTTTATGAATCAAATTAATAAACTTGAGAAAACTCTGAGTTCAGTGAGCAAACACTATGATGATGATTTGATAACTTGGAGTAAAGCTAATAAAGACATGTTCAATAAACTTCAAGAGCTACAAACTGAAAGGAATTCTTTTGGGAGAAATAGTAAAGAGTCAGAGGTCTTAACTGATAAATCTGAGAGTGAGTTGAGTCAGTTACATAAATTACTAGAGTTAGAGAAGGAAAAAGCTCTGAAAGCTGAGAAGAGCTTCAGTTTTGAAAGAATAGAATTTGAAAAAGAAAAGAAGAGAATGTGTGATTCATAGAAAAGGTTTGGAGCTGAACGTATATCTTATGATAATAAGATTAACTCTCTAGAGCTAAATGCAAAAATGTTTTTAAAGCAAATATCTGATTTTTAGCAGCTGATCATCTTGGAACGGGCCAAGAATGATAAAGAAAAGAAAGACATCTCAGAAGACGGTTAGAGTCAATTACAGAAATTATCTGAAAGCATTGATCTAAAGCAGAAGGCTTTAGACGAAGAGAAGAAGCAATTTGCCCTTGAGAAAAGAAATACTTCAAAGAAGTATACAACAATTGCTAAAGAGCTTGAAAAATAAGAAAAAGTGGCTTGACATCGCTTCGGAGAATGATAAGAGCAGCTCAGATGAAGAGAAAAGAGAGTTAATAAATCAGAAGAAAAAGTTTGAAATGCGTCAGAAGGACTTAGAAGGTAAACTCCTTGATACTACAAAGAAATTGTTTGATTTGAAGACAAACCTTGAAACTGAGCTGAAGATGAGAACAGAACTTAATATTAAGTATGATTTAGTTATTATGGAAAGAGACCAGCTTTTACAAAAAGTCAAAGACTTTTCTTGTGCACAAAGCTTAACTGGTTCTCCTTTACAGTGTAAAACCAGCTTCTACGACTGTTCCAAATCGAACAGTTATTCGAGCAGTCCTAAATCAACTATTTCTAAGAACAAGTCTCATTCTTCAAATCAGTTTTATCAAGGGTATGTCATTGGATCACCCAATAATATTTCAAAAGTTAAACAAGTATGGGTTAATAAAGCTGAGTCATTTGTGTCTCATAAATCTGTTGTTACTAACACTGTTCTTCCTTGCACTGTGAGTTCTTCTAATAAAATGACCAGTATTAGCAAGAGAAGAATTCAATGCTCAATTTGTGGATCTAATGATTTTGTTAACAAGAAGATCAACAGAGGATATGGAAACAACTGGTTTGGAAACAGYTGGAATTCATTTAACAGGTACAATAATGACTGGTATGGTTCTTACTGCTTATCTGATTTACCTGTTAAAAGTGCTAAAAAGAAAATATCTAATAGAGATAGATGGTTTGGTAGTTACAACATACCCTAACCCGATACTAACAAAATAGGACCCAAGTTCATTTGGGTACCAAAATCTACTTAATCTGGTTTTGCAGGTGTGTCAACTTTGTGCTCATCAGAATATCATATCAGTGATACACCAATCCAGGGGGAGTTGTAATTTATTCCAAAGAGGCTTTTGAATACTTTAGTTCAGGACCAATGCTTAAAATGTTTTCTTATTTTTTTTAATATTTTGAGCTTATCTGAAACATTACTATAATCTACTTTCTAGAGGGAGTCTCTAGAAATTCAATAAATGTTTTCGGGAAGTTATTATTCTAAAACGAGTACATTCTCTGAACAGGTATTTCCTGATATTTTACTTGTGTAATTTTTCTCGTCGTACATAACTCCAATATCTGTTTCAGCTATTCTTTAAACTGTTATTATCACGTCTCTTATAAGAAAATCATTTTCGGTGATAATACGCTCGTTTGTATTCAAAGTTTGTTTTCTGATATTTTTTTTACTTTGATTGATATACATCCAATACTTTTTTGAATAACAGAATCTGTAAACTTGTTCTTACATATCTTCATTCATTTCTCTCATATACCGAATAATCTGATCGTTGTCGCATCTTTCTTTCATTGATTGTGCTTAAAAGCTAAATTTCTTGATCAAATTTTATCTGATCATTGTGCTTATCTATAATAATATTTTTGATCAATCATTGTGATCATCTGAGCATAAAATGTAATTTTAGGAGGGACTGAGTGCTTATCAGAAATACCTCAATGGAATGTCAGAACCGACAAACCTACCCATGAGGACAACCATATCTGAGTGAGCTTTATATACAAAAGGGTTTGTGTGCTGAGACTAAAATGAAAATGAGAGGGGTAGTTGTTGTGAGCCAAAAGAATTAAAGAGAATTGTGTCATGATTAAAACAACATAAGAATCCTGTTCCAAACTTCTAAAATCCGGGCATACCACAGAATCTATTAGTTCTCAATTCTGTCGAGACTAATATTGAAAAAGGCAAAGCCCAGGCCAATTCTTGTCAGCTACTCATTTATCTCTCAACAGATAAGTGTTTCAATTACACTTGGGGCACGCAGCTCATCATCTATGAATTTCTCATTCGGAGAAAGTTGATATTTAATCAGAAGGATATATGTCCCCCCTTCAAGTCTTTTTTATCATTATTTGAGTCTGATAAATTTGTGTTGTCCACACGGTTTATCTTTTTGAGCCTAAACAGAAGCATTAGTTGCTTTATCCTTCTACACTACATAGATTTTGTATTTTATATGTTAATTTGCCAAAACATTCATAGATATGCTATTCTTAAGCTATCAAAGATTGAATGGAAGACCTGGTGAGATGAGCATCAAAAAGTCTCATATATACAATACATCCATTGTACTGAGTATATCTGTTATACTCACAGGCCAATCTTTCTATAAGATTGAAAACAATTTCATTCGTTGAAATTGGTTGTTACCTTCCCATTCCCTTAATCTAAAAAGATTAAATAAGTGGATTTGCAAAGATCTACCTACTATTTCTTGAATTGACGGCTTACAGTGAGGATTTCATTCATTCTTGTGTATGATGGAATGATTCTCATTTCATCATAAGGGGGAATATAATAATGAATGATAATAATGAATGAAATATTCATTTTCGAACATTATAAAGGGGAATCTGATGTAAAGATCAAGGGGGAGTAACTTCAAAATTGGCAAAAGACTCAAAAGGAGTGTGACTGGAGATGATTACAGAAAGATTATTCTTGTGCTCAAACGACTGAGAGTTTTTGAATGAGAAAATCATCGTTTTAAAAGTTTACCAACAAATTTTCTTTTCAAAAAGAAAGTTTGTGATTTGTTGCCTGAAGATTCTTTGAAGATCACATCTTGCACATTGTTTCTGAAGATCTTTATTATTTCTGATCTACATTGTCAAAAGAGAAGATCATCGCTGTTCTACATTCGAGGGAGAGAATGTTAGAAGATCTTTCTCAACAAACGATTACCTGAAGATTTTAAGTTGAAGAATTCTTTTGAAGAAGACATAATGTGCTTAAAGTTTCAAAGTTCAAACAGGACTCAAAGCGCAGAACTTCTTTCAAGTCTGAATACAAAGGGGGAAAATGTTAGGACTGAGAATCAGTGTAATATTGTATTCATCTTGAAAATTTATTTTGTCTATAATTGTATAAAGTCATCGTGTTTGACTTTTGTTGAATAGTTTGACTTTGTCTAGGATGTTATTTTTGACCCTATAAATAGGGTGAGGTCTTGTAATTGTAAGAAGGAGCTCATTTGTAAAATTCATAATACGTAATAGAGAGTTTGACTAAATCTTGAGCTTTGACTTTTCCTCTCTACTCTTTCTAGGGTTCTTAATAGAAAATCTTGTCTGCCATTGATGATTTGAAGGTGTATTGAAGATTGATCATAACAGGGACTCACATTCTGGTTGTCTTCAAGACCCATTTGTATGTCTAGAACCATCGATACTTTGACATGACTCCTCATATATCTCTTGATCGCTTCAAGAGCAATAACTGCACCTTCTCTTCTTATAGTAAGATTACGTAGTTCGTGATACATATGCTCCAGATCTTCTAAATAGAGATTCAAGAAGTCAGCTTCGCTGCAAGTCCAGACCTGTCCATCCTGTCTTGTAACTGTAAACACAGGATACCTGTAACACCACGAAAGAAAACAAACACTTACCAACCTTTATTAAATAAATTTTAGTTTCAAAAACCTCAAGATACGGGATAGCGATTTACCACCCAAAATACATAATTTTAAGACTTAATAAATACATAGCTAACAAAAAAAACATAATCATCGGGGACATGTCTACCCGGAATATACATACTATGAACAACCCAAAAGTATAACGTATACCTAAACTCAAAACTAGGCTTTACACATCAATCCCTAATTGAAGATAGTAACCCGCTAAACCAAGAAAACTACGAACTTCARAWGCATTCTTGGGTTGCTCCCACTTCTGTATAGCTTCAATCTTGGATGGTTCCACAGAAATGCCATCGCCAGAAATCACATGCCCCAAGAATTGCA
>NW_020201743.1:9815-11478 GCF_001531365.2 Cynara cardunculus var. scolymus
AATCATCCTCTGAGAACAAATGATATCCGCACGGTTCTTCACTAACCAATCCATACCAATCACGACATCGAAACCACGGATATCCATAGGAATCAAATCTACTAAAAAGTCATGTTCGTCTAACACTAAAGTGCAGTCTCAAAACACTCTATCAGCTACCAAAGTGACTCCATTAGCAGTATCAACGGTAAATGGTATAGAAAGCATAACTGGCACAGATTCTAAATAACGAACATAGACATGCGACACAAAAGAATTTGTAGCTCCAGAATTGAACAAGATACAAGCAGGTCTAGAGTTAACAAAAAAAATACCAGTAATGACGTCTGCCTCATTGCGAGCCTCCTCCACGGTAATCTGAAAAGCTCGAGCTCGTGCTTTGGGTATCTCCTCCTTTTGACTTGAAGCACCACCCACCGACGGTTGCTGCATTGACGCCTTACTTTCTTCCCGCCTCATACGGGGGCATTCAAATTGTCGGTGCCCAAATACTCCACAAGAATAACATGCTCGATTTCTTTTTGGGCAGTTTACACGAACATGGCCCATTTCCCCACAACAAAAACATTTCAAGTTTGTTGTTTCAGTAAGGCATCGCCCTTGGTGAGTTTTGCCACATCTTTGACAAGGACGTGACGCATTAGATTGAAGTGAATAGACTTGTGATTGGGCACGCGGAATATTTTGAGATTGACTCCTTCTAGGAGTGAAATATCGAGATTGTCACTGAGTAGGTATAGAGAAGGTTCTTTCAGTTCGTTGCCTTTTTGATTCAGAAGTTGGTTCCTCAAATTTTGTTAAATCGTGTTCACGACGACGAGCATACTCCACAGCTTTATTGAAACTCGGAATATCATGATTAACAACAAACTTCCGGATTTCTCTCCTCAGACCATCAACAAAATGCTCTATTCGATCATGTTCAGAAGATAAGAATCGTAAGGCAAAACGTGCCTTACGATTAAATTGAGTCTCATACTCAATCACAGACATGTTCCCTTGCTTGAGTTCCAAGAATTCTTTCTCAAGCCTTCGTTGCAAGTCGATCAGACATAATTGTTCAAGGAAACGAGTCTTGAAAGACTCCCAGGTCAAGCTTTCTCGTTCATTTTTAGTCAGGGATTCAAAAGTTGCATCCCACCAAGTGAGTGCATGCTCTGTCAACATTGCACTAGCATAATTCGCTTTATCCTCATTCATCACTCGGGAAATTTGAAACACTTTTTCAGTGTTTTGAAGCCACTGCACCGTGATTACCGGGTCAGAGAGTCCAGTGAATTCAGTAGCACCACTACTTCAGAAGCTTTTAAATGAGACCCGTTCAGATTTGGGTTTTGAGAGACCACCCAGCTCTTTCTCTTTACCCTTTTCTATGTCATGCTTATGATGTTCAAAAGTTTGTTGAACGGAAGTCGTAAGTCGTTTCATTAAGCGTTCACTACGGGGAGACAATGGTGTAGCATCCTCATTCAGGTTGAGGTCTGGATCGTTTTCTCCAACATTAGGGTTTGTTGGAGTGTGAGTAACAACATCATCATCAGCCATCATCCTAAAAGGTGCACACATGGTGAGAATATTAAAATATAGAGTATTAAATAGTATCCTATTTATGGTCCCTTACCCAACCTTGGTCTTTCCTAATGGTCCATATCCCGTATAAATC